>NW_027447010.1:0-39777 GCF_038048845.1 Mixophyes fleayi | reverse complement strand
TAATCATGAATCGAATCATAAATCATGAATCATGAATCGAATCATGAATCATGAATTGAATCATTTAATCATGAATCATGAATTGAATCATTTAATCATGAATCATGAATTGAATCATGAATCATGAATCGAATCATGAATCATGAATTGAATCATGAATCAAGAATTGATTTATGAATCATGAATCATGAATCATGAATCAAATCATGAATTATGAATCATGAATCATGAATCGAATCATGAATCATGAATTGAATCATGAATCATGAATCGAATCATGAATCATGAATTGAATCATGAATCAAGAATTGATTTATGAATCATGAATCATGAATCATGAATCAAATCATGAATTATGAATCATGAATCATGAATCGAATCATGAATCATGAATTGAATCATGAATCATGAATCGAATCATGAATCATGAATCATGAATTGAATCATGAATCATGAATCATGAATTGAATCATGAATCATGAATTGGATCATGAATCAAGAATCATGAATTGAATCATGAATCATGAATCGAATCATGAATCATGAATTAAATAATGAATCATGAATCATGATTTGAATCATAAATCATGAATCATGAATTGAATCATGAATCATGAAATGAATCATGAATTGAATCACGAATCATGAATCATGAATCATGAATTGAATCATGAATCATGAATCATGATTCATGAATTGAATCATAAATCATGAATCTTGAATTGAATCATGAATGATAAATTGAATCATGAATCATGAAATGAATCATGAATTGAATCATGAATCATGAATTGAATCATGAATCATAAATCTTGATTCATGAATTGAACCATAAATCATGAATCGAATCATGAATCATGAATCATGAATTGAATCATGAATCATGTATCGAATCATGAATCATGAATCATGAATTGAATCATGAATCATGAATTGAATCATGAATTGAATCATAAATCGAGAACCATGAATCATGAATCGAATCATGAATCATGAATTGAATCATGAATCATGAATTGAATCATGAATCATGAATTGAATCATGAATTGAATCATAAATCATGAATCATGAATTGAATCATGAATCATGAATCGAATCATGAATCATTAATTAAATCATGAATCATAATTCAAGAATCATGAATCATGAATCGAATCATGAAACATGAATTGAATCATGAATCATGAATTGAATCATGAATCATGAATTGCATCATGAATCATGAATCAAATCATGAATCATGAATTAAATCATGAATCATAAATTGAATCATAATTCATGAATCGAATCATGAATCATGAATTGAATCATGAATCATGAATCAAATCATGAATCATGAATTAAATCATGAATCATAAATTGAATCATAATTAATGAATCGAATCATGAATCATGAATTGAATCTTGAATCATGAATTGAATCATAAATTGAATCATAAATCATGAATCATGAATTGAATCATGAATCATGAATCGAATCATGAATCATGAATTGAATCATGAATCATGAATCATGAATCATGAATCGAATCATGAATCATGAATTGAATCATGAATCATGAATTAAATCATGAATCATGAATCATGAATTGAATCATGAATCATGAATCATGAATTGAATCATGAATCATGAATCGAATCATGAATCATGAATCATGAATCATGAATCATGAATCGAATCATGAATCATGAATTGAATCATGAATCATGAATTGAATCATGAATCATGAATTGAATCATGAATCATGAATCATGAATTATGAATCTTGAATCGAATCATGAATCATGAATTGAATCATGAATCATGAATCATGAATCGAATCATGAATCATGAATTGAATCATTTAATCATGAATCATGAATTGAATCATGAATCATGAATTGAATGATGAATCATGAATTGAATCATGAATCATGAATCGAATCATGAATTATGAATCATGAATCATGAATTGAATCATGAATCATGAATTGAATCATGAATCATGAATCATGAATTGAATCATGAATCATGAATCATGAATTGAATCATGAATCATGAATCATGAATCATGAATCGAATCATGAATCATGAATTTAATCATGAATCATGAATTGAATCATAAATCATGAATCATGAATTGAATCATGAATCATAAATCGGATCATGAATCATGAATTGAATCATGAATCATGAATCATGAATCGAATCATGAATCATGAATTGAATCATGAATCATGAATTGAATCATAAATCATGAATCATGAATTGAATCATGAATCATAAATCAAATCATGAATCATGAATTGAATCATGAATCATGAATCGAATCATAAATCATGAATCATGAATCGAATCATGAATCATGAATTGAATCATTTAATCATGAATCATGAATTGAATCATTTAATCATGAATCATGAATTGAATCATGAATCATGAATCGAATCATGAATCATGAATTGAATCATGAATCAAGAATTGATTTATGAATCATGAATCATGAATCATGAATCAAATCATGAATTATGAATCATGAATCATGAATCGAATCATGAATCATGAATTGAATCATGAATCATGAATCGAATCATGAATCATGAATCATGAATTGAATCATGAATCATGAATCATGAATTGAATCATGAATCATGAATTGGATCATGAATCAAGAATCATGAATTGAATCATGAATCATGAATCGAATCATGAATCATGAATTAAATAATGAATCATGAATCATGATTTGAATCATAAATCATGAATCATGAATTGAATCATGAATCATGAAATGAATCATGAATTGAATCACGAATCATGAATCATGAATCATGAATTGAATCATGAATCATGAATCATGATTCATGAATTGAATCATAAATCATGAATCTTGAATTGAATCATGAATCATAAATTGAATCATGAATCATGAAATGAATCATGAATTGAATCATGAATCATGAATTGAATCATGAATCATAAATCTTGATTCATGAATTGAACCATAAATCATGAATCGAATCATGAATCATGAATCATGAATTGAATCATGAATCATGAATCGAATCATGAATCATGAATCATGAATTGAATCATGAATCATGAATTGAATCATGAATTGAATCATAAATCGAGAATCATGAATCATGAATCGAATCATGAATCATGAATTGAATCATGAATCATGAATTGAATCATGAATCATGAATTGAATCATGAATTGAATCATAAATCATGAATCATGAATTGAATCATGAATCATGAATCGAATCATGAATCATTAATTAAATCATGAATCATAATTCAAGAATCATGAATCATGAATCGAATCATGAAACATGAATTGAATCATGAATCATGAATTGAATCATGAATCATGAATTGCATCATGAATCATGAATCAAATCATGAATCATGAATTAAATCATGAATCATAAATTGAATCATAATTCATGAATCGAATCATGAATCATGAATTGAATCATGAATCATGAATCAAATCATGAATCATGAATTAAATCATGAATCATAAATTGAATCATAATTCATGAATCGAATCATGAATCATGAATTGAATCTTGAATCATGAATTGAATCATAAATTGAATCATAAATCATGAATCATGAATTGAATCATGAATCATGAATCGAATCATGAATCATGAATTGAATCATGAATCATGAATCATGAATCATGAATCGAATCATGAATCATGAATTGAATCATGAATCATGAATTAAATCATGAATCATGAATCATGAATTGAATCATGAATCATGAATCATGAATTGAATCATGAATCATGAATCGAATCATGAATCATGAATCATGAATCATGAATCATGAATCGAATCATGAATCATGAATTGAATCATGAATCATGAATTGAATCATGAATCATGAATTGAATCATGAATCATGAATCATGAATTGAATCATGAATCATGAATCGAATCATGAATCATAAATTAAATAATGAATCATGAATCATGAATTGAATCATGAATCATGAATTGAATCATGAATCATGAATTAAATAATGAATCATGAATCATGATTTGAATCATAAATCATGAATCTAATCATGAATCATGAATCGAATCATGAATCATGAATTGAATCATGAATTATGAATCGAATCATGAATCATGAATCATGAATCATGAATCATGAATTGAATCATGAATCATGAATCATGAATCGAATCATGAATCATGAATCATGAATCATGAATTGAATCATGAATCATGAATCATGAATCGATTCATGAATCATGAATTGAATCATGAATCATGAATCATGAATTGAATCATGAATCATGAAATGAATCATGAATTGAATCATGAATCATGAATAATGAATTGAATCATGAATCATGAATCAAATCATGAATCATGAATTGAATCATGAATCATGAATCGAATTATGAATCATGAATTATGAATTGAATCATGAATCATGAATTGAATCATGAATTGCATCATAAATCATGAATCATGAATAGAATCATGAATCATTAATTGAATCATGAATCATGAATCGAATCATGAATCAGGAATTGAATCATGAATCATGAATTGAGTCATGAATCATGAATCATGAATTGAATCATGAATCATGAATCATGAATCGAATCATGAATCATGAATCATGAATTGAATCATAAATTGAATCATAAATAATAAATCATGAATTGAATCATGAATCATGAATCGAATCATGAATCATGAATTGAATCATGAATCATGAATTGAATCATGAATTGAATCATAAATCATGAATCATGAATTGAATCATGAATCATGAATCGAATCATAAATCATGAATTAAATCATGAATCATAATTCATGAATCATGAATCATGAATCATGAATCGAATCATGAATCATGAATTGAATCATGAATCATGAATTGAATCATGAATCATGAATCATGAATTGAATCATGAATCATGAATCATAATTTGAATCATGAATCATGAATCGAATCATGAATCATGAATCATGAATCATGAATCGAATCATGAATCATGAATTGAATCATGAATCATGATTCATGAATCACGAATTAAATCATGAATCATGAATCATGAATTGAATCATAAATCATGAATCTAATCATGAATCATGAATCAAATCATGAATCATGAATTGAATCATGAATCATGAATCATGAATCGAATCATGAATCATGAATCATGAATTATGAATCTTGAATCGAATCATGAATCATGAATTGAATCATGAATCATGAATTGAATCTTGAATCATGAATCGAATCATGAATTATGAATTGAATCATGAATCATGAATTGAATCTTGACTCATGAATCGAATCATGAATTATGAATCATGAATCATGAATCGAATCATGAATCATGAATCGAATCATGAATCATGAAATGAATCATGAATTGAATTATGAATTGAATCATAAATCATGAATCATGAATTGAATCATGAATCATGAATCGAATCAAGAATCATGAATCGAATCACGAATCATGAATTGAATCATGAATCATGAATCATGAATTGAATCATGAATCATGAATCATGAATCGAATCATGATTTATGAATCATGAATCATGAATCATGAATTGAATCATGAATCATGAATTGAATCATGAATCCTGAATCATGAATCATGAATCGAATCATAAATTATGAATCATGAATCTAATCATGAATCGAATCATAAATCATGATTTATGAATCGAATCATGAATCTCAAATCATGAATTGAATCATGAATCATGAATTGAATCATGAATTAAATCATAAATCATGAATCATGAATTGAATCATGAATCATAAATCAAATCATGAATCATGAATTTAATCATGAATCATGAATCATGAATTGAATCATGAATCATGAATCATGAATCGAATCATGAATCATGAATTGAATCATTTGATCATGAATCATGAATTAAATCATGAATCATGAATTGAATCATGAATCATGAATTGAATCATGAATCATGAATCATGAATCGAATCATGAATTATGAATCATGAATTGAATCATGAATCATGAATCGAATCATGAATCATGAATCATGAATTGAATCATGAATTATGAATCATGAATTGAATCATGAATCATGAATCATGAATCGAATCATGAATCATGAAATTAATCATGAATCATGAATTGAATCATAAATCATGAATCATGAATTGAATCATGAATCATAAATCGGATCATGAATCATGAATTGAATCATGAATCATGAATTAAATCATGAATCATGAATCATGAATTGAATCATGAATCATGAATCATGAATTGAATCATGAATCATGAATCATGAATCGAATCATGAATCATGAATTGAATCATGAATCATGAATTAAATCATGAATCATGAATCATGAATTGAATCATGAATCATGAATCATGAATTGAATCATGAATCATGAATCGAATCATGAATCATGAATCATGAATCATGAATCGAATCATGAATCATGAATTGAATCATGAATCATGAATTGAATCATGAATCATGAATTGAATCATGAATCATGAATCATGAATTGAATCATGAATCATGAATCGAATCATGAATCATAAATTAAATAATGAATCATGAATCATGAATTGAATCATGAATCATGAATTGAATCATGAATCATGAATTAAATAATGAATCATGAATCATGATTTGAATCATAAATCATGAATCTAATCATGAATCATGAATCGAATCATGAATCATGAATTGAATCATGAATTATGAATCGAATCATGAATCATGAATCATGAATCATGAATCATGAATTGAATCATGAATCATGAATCATGAATCGAATCATGAATCATGAATCATGAATCATGAATTGAATCATGAATCATGAATCATGAATCGATTCATGAATCATGAATTGAATCATGAATCATGAATCATGAATTGAATCATGAATCATGAAATGAATCATGAATTGAATCATGAATCATGAATAATGAATTGAATCATGAATCATGAATCAAATCATGAATCATGAATTGAATCATGAATCATGAATCGAATTATGAATCATGAATTATGAATTGAATCATGAATCATGAATTGAATCATGAATTGAATCATAAATCATGAATCATGAATAGAATCATGAATCATTAATTGAATCATGAATCATGAATCGAATCATGAATCAGGAATTGAATCATGAATCATGAATTGAGTCATGAATCATGAATCATGAATTGAATCATGAATCATGAATCATGAATCGAATCATGAATCATGAATCATGAATTGAATCATAAATTGAATCATAAATAATAAATCATGAATTGAATCATGAATCATGAATCGAATCATGAATCATGAATTGAATCATGAATCATGAATTGAATCATGAATTGAATCATAAATCATGAATCATGAATTGAATCATGAATCATGAATCGAATCATAAATCATGAATTAAATCATGAATCATAATTCATGAATCATGAATCATGAATCATGAATCGAATCATGAATCATGAATTGAATCATGAATCATGAATTGAATCATGAATCATGAATCATGAATTGAATCATGAATCATGAATCATAATTTGAATCATGAATCATGAATCGAATCATGAATCATGAATCATGAATCATGAATCGAATCATGAATCATGAATTGAATCATGAATCATGATTCATGAATCACGAATTAAATCATGAATCATGAATCATGAATTGAATCATAAATCATGAATCTAATCATGAATCATGAATCAAATCATGAATCATGAATTGAATCATGAATCATGAATCAAATCATGAATCATGAATCATGAATTATGAATCTTGAATCGAATCATGAATCATGAATTGAATCATGAATCATGAATTGAATCTTGAATCATGAATCGAATCATGAATTATGAATTGAATCATGAATCATGAATTGAATCTTGACTCATGAATCGAATCATGAATTATGAATCATGAATCATGAATCGAATCATGAATCATGAAATGAATCATGAATTGAATTATGAATTGAATCATAAATCATGAATCATGAATTGAATCATGAATCATGAATCGAATCAAGAATCATGAATCGAATCACGAATCATGAATTGAATCATGAATCATGAATCATGAATTGAATCATGAATCATGAATCGAATCATGAATCATGAATCATGAATTGAATCATGAATCATGAATTGAATCATAAATTGAATCATAAATCATAAATCATGAATTGAATCATAAATCATAAATCATGAATTGATTTATGAATCATCAATCGAATCATGAATCATGAATTGAATCATGAATCATGAATCGAATCATGAATCATGAATCATGAATTGAATCATGAATCATGAATTGAATCATAAATTGAATCATAAATCATAAATCATGAATTGAATCATAAATCATAAATCATGAATTGAATCATGAATCATCAATCGAATCATGAATCATGAATTGAATCATGAATCATGAATCATGAATCGAATCATGATTTATGAATCATGAATCATGAATCATAAATTGAATCATGAATCCTGAATCATGAATCATGAATCGAATCATAAATTATGAATCATGAATCTAATCATGAATCGAATCATAAATCATGATTTATGAATCGAATCATGAATCTCGAATCATGAATTGAATCATGAATCATGAATTGAATCATGAATTGAATCATAAATCATGAATCATGAATTGAATCATGAATCATAAATCAAATCATGAATCATGAATTTAATCATGAATCATGAATCATGAATTGAATCATGAATCATGAATCATGAATCGAATCATGAATCATGAATTGAATCATTTGATCATGAATCATGAATTGAATCATGAATCATGAATTGAATCATGAATCATGAATTGAATCATGAATCATGAATCATGAATCGAATCATGAATTATGAATCATGAATTGAATCATGAATCATGAATCGAATCATGAATCATGAATCATGAATTGAATCATGAATCATGAATCATGAATTGAATCATGAATCATGAATCATGAATCGAATCATGAATCATGAATTTAATCATGAATCATGAATTGAATCATAAATCATGAATCATGAATTGAATCATGAATCATAAATCGGATCATGAATCATGAATTGAATCATGAATCATGAATCATGAATCGAATCATGAATCATGAATTGAATCATGCATCATGAATTGAATCATAAATCATAAATCATGAATTGAATCATGAATCATGAATCGAATCATGAATCATGAATCGAATCACGAATCATGAATTGAATCATAAATCATGAATCATGAATTGAATCATGAATCATGAATCGAATCATGAATCATGAATCATGAATTGAATCATGAATCATGAATTGAATCATAAATTGAATCATAAATCATAAATCATGAATTGAATCATAAATCATAAATCATGAATTGAATCATGAATCATCAATCGAATCATGAATCATGAATTGAATCATGAATCATGAATCGAATCATGAATCATGAATCATGAATTGAATCATGAATCATGAATTGAATCATAAATTGAATCATAAATCATAAATCATGAATTGAATCATGAATCATGAATCATGAATCGAATCATGAATCATGAATTTAATCATGAATCATGAATTGAATCATAAATCATGAATCATGAATTGAATCATGAATCATAAATCGGATCATGAATCATGAATTGAATCATGAATCATGAATCATGAATCGAATCATGAATCATGAATTGAATCATGCATCATGAATTGAATCATAAATCATAAATCATGAATTGAATCATGAATCATAAATCAAATTATGAATCATGAATTGAATCATGAATCATGAATCGAATCATGAATCATGAATCATGAATCGAATCATGAATCATGAATTGAATCATTTAATCATGAATCATGAATTGAATCATGAATCATGAATCGAATCATGAATCATGAATTGAATCATGAATCAAGAATTGATTTATGAATCATGAATCATGAATCATGAATCGAATCATGAATTATGAATCATGAATCATGAATCGAATCATGAATCATGAATTGAATCATGAATCATGAATCGAATCATGAATCATGAATCATGAATTGAATCATGAATCATGAATCATTAATTGAATCATGAATCATGAATTGGATCATGAATCAAGAATCATGAATTGAATCATGAATCATGAATCGAATCATGAATCATGAATTAAATAATGAATCATGAATCATGATTTGAATCATAAATCATGAATCATGAATTGAATCATGAATCATGAAATGAATCATGAATTGAATCACGAATCATGAATCATTAATCATGAATTGAATCATGAATCATGAATCATGATTCATGAATTGAATCATAAATCATGAATCATGAATTGAATCATGAATCATAAATTGAATCATGAATCATGAAATGAATCATGAATTGAATCATGAACCATGAATTGAATCATGAACCATGAATTGAATCATGAATCATAAATCTTGATTCATGAATTGAATCATAAATCATGAATCAAATCATGAATCATGAATTGATTAATTAATCATGAATCGAATCATGAATCATGAATCATGAATTGAATCATGAATCATGAATTGAATCATGAATTGAATCATAAATCGAGAATCATGAATTGAATCATGAATCATGAATTGAATCATGAATCATGAATTGAATCATGAATCATGAATCGAATCATGAATCATGAATTGAATCATGAATCATGAATTGAATCATGAATCATGAATCGCGTCATGAATCATGAATCATGAATTGAATCATGAATCATGAATCATGAATTGAATCATGAATCATGAATTTAATCATAAATTGAATCATAAATCATAAATCATGAATTGAATCATGAATCATGAATCGAATCATGAATCATGAATTGAATCGTGAATCATGAATCATGAATCATGAATCGAATCATGAATCATGAATTGAATCATGAATCATGAATTGAATCATGAATCATGAATCATGAATCATGAATCGAATCATGAATTATGAATCATGAATCATGAATCGAATTATGAATCATGAATCGAATCATGAATCATGAATCGAATCATGAATCATGAATCGAATCATGAATCATGAATAATGAATCGAATCATGAATCATGAAATGAATCAAGAATCATGAATTGAATCATGAATCATGAATCGAAACACGAATCATGAAATGAATCATGATTTGAATCATGAAATGAATCATGAATCATGAATTGAATCATAAATCATGAATTGAATCATGAATCATGAATTGAATCATGATTTGAATCATGAATAATGAATTGAATCATGAATCATGAATCATGAATCATGAATTGAATCATGAAATGAATCATGAATCATGAATCATGAATTGAATCATGAATCATGAATCAAATCATGAATCTCGAATCATGAATTGAATCATGAATCATGAATTGAATCATGAATTGAATCATAAATCATGAGTCATGGATTAAATCATGAATCATGAATCGAATCATGAATCATGAATTGAATCATGAATCATGAATCATGAATTGAATCATGAATCATGAATTGAATCATGAAACATGAATTGAATAATGAATCATGAATTGAATCATAAATCATGAATTGCATCATGAATCATGAATTGCATCATGAATCATTAATCATGAATTAAATCATGAATCATGAAATGAATCATGAATCATGAAATGAATCATGAATCATGAATTAAATCATGAATCATGAAATGAATCATGAATTGAATCATGAATCATGAATTGAATCAAGAATCATGAAATGAATCATGAATTGAATCATGAATAATGAATTAAATCATGAATCATGAAATGAATCATGAATTGAATCATGAATCATGAAATGAATCATGAAATGAATCATTAATTGAATCATGAATCATGAATCATGAATTGAATCATGAATTGAATCATAAATCATGAATCATGAATTGAATCATGAATCATGAATCGATTCATGAATCATGAATTGAATCATGAATCATGAATCATGAATCATGAATTTAATCATGAATCATGAATCATGAATTGAATCATGAATCATGAATTGAATCATGAATCATGAATCATGAATCATGAATCATGAATCATGAATTGAATCATGAATCATGAATCGAATCATGAATCATGAATTGAATCATGAATCATGAATCATGAATCATGAATCGAATCATGAATCATGAATTGAATCATGAATCATGAATTTAATCATGAATCATGAATCATGAATTGAATCATGAATCATGAATCGAATCATGAATCATGAATCATGAATTGAATCATGAATCATGAATTGAATCATAAATTGTATCATAAATTGAATCATGAATCTTGAATTGAATCATGAATCATAAATCTTGATTCATGAATTGAATCATAAATCATGAATCAAATCATGAATCATGAATTGATTAATGAATCATGAATCGAATCATGAATCAAATCATGAATCATGAATTGAATCATGAATCATAAATTGAATCATGAATTGAATCATAAATCATGAATCATGAATTGAATCATGAATCATGAATCGAATCATGAATCATGAATTGAATCATGAATCATGAATCATGAATCATGAATCGAATCACGAATCATGAATTGAATCATGAATCATGAATTGAATCATAAATTGAATCATAAATAATAAATCATGAATTGAATCATGAATCGAATCATGAATCATGAATCATGAATTGAATCATAAATCATAAATCATGAATTAAATAAAGAATCATTAATCATGAATTGAATCATGAATCTTGAATCGTATCATGAATCATGAATTGAATCATAAATCATGAATTGAATCATAAATTGAATCATAAATCATAAATCATGAATTGAATCATGAATCATGAATCGAATCATGAATCATGAATTGAATCATGAATCTAGAATCATGAATCGAATCATGAATCATGAATCGAATCATGAATTGAATCATGAATCATGAATTGAATCATGAATCATGAATCATGAATCATGAATTAAATCATAAATTATGAATCGTGAATCATGAATCGAATCATGAATCATGAATCATGAATCGAATCATGAATCTCGAATCATGAATTGAATCATGAATCATGAATTGAATCATGAATTGGATCATAAATCATGAATCATAAATTGAATCATGAATCATAAATCGAATGATGAATCATGAATTGAATCATGAATCATAAATCATGAATCGAATCATGAATCATGAATCATGAATAGAATCATGAATCATGAATTAAATCATGAATCATGAATTGAATCATGAATCATGAATTGAATCATGATTTGAATCATGAATCATGAATCATGAATCGAATCATGAAATGAATCATGAATTATGAATTGAATCATAATTTGAATCATGAATCATGAATCATGAATCGAATCATAAATCATGAATCCTGAATTGAATCATGAATCATGAATTGAATCATGAATCATGAATTGAATCATGAATTGAATCATAAATCATGAATCATGAATTGAATCATAAATCATAAATCGAATCATGAATCATGAATTGAATCATGAATCATGAATCATGAATCGAATCATGAATCATGAATCATGAATCGAATTATGAATCATGAATTGAATCATGAATCATGAATTGAATCATGAATCATAAATCGAATCATGAAACATGAATTGAATCATGAATTATGAATTGAATCATGAATCATGAATTGCATCATGAATCATGAATTGAATCATGAATCATTAATCATGAATTAAATCATGAATCATGAAAGGAATCATGAATTGAATCATGAATTATGAATCATGAATTGATTCATGAATCATGAAATGAATCATGAATTGAATCATGAATCATGAATCATGAATTGAATCATGAATCATGAATCGAATCATGAATCATGAATTGAATCATGAATCATAAATCATGAATCATGAATTAATTCATGAATCATAAATTGAATCATGAATCATGAATCGAATCATGAATCATGAATTGAATCATGAATCATGAATTAAATCATGAATCATGAATTGAATCATAAATCATGAATCATGAATTGAATCATGAATCATAAATTGAATCATGAATCATGAATTGAATCATGAATCATGAATCATGAATCATGAATCGAATCTTTAATCGAATCATGAATCATGAATCGAATCATGAATCATGAATTGAATCATGAATCATGAATTGAATCATGAATCATGAATCATGAATTGAATCATGCATTGAATCATGAATCATGAATCGAATCATGAATCATGAATTGAATCATGAATCATGAATCATGAATCGAATCATGAATCATGAATCATGAATCGAATCATGAATCATGAATCATGAATTGAATCATGAATTGAATCATAAATTGAATCATAAATCATAAATCATGAATTGAATCATGAATCATGAATCATGAATTATGAATCATGAATCGAATCATGAATCATGAATTGAATCATGAATCATGAATCGAATCATGAAACATGAATCAATTCATGAATCATGAATCATGAATCGAATCATGAATCATGAATCATGAATCAAATCATGAATCATGAATCATGAATCAAATCATGAATCATGAATCGATTCATGAATCATGAATCATGAATCGAATCATGAATCATGAAATGAATCATGAATTGAATCATGAATTGAATCATAAATCATGAATCATGAATTGAATCATGAATCATGAATCGAATCATAATTCATGAATTGAATCATGAATCATGAATCATGAATCATGAATCATGAATCGAATCATGAATCATGAATTGAATTATGAATCATGAATTGAATCATGAATCATGAATCATGAATCATGAATCATGAATTGAATCATGAATCATGAATCGAATCCTGAATCATGAATCATGAATTGAATAATGAATCATGAATTGAATCATAAATTGAATCATAAATAATAAATCATGAATTGAATCATGAATCGAATCATGAATCATGAATCATGAATCATGAATTGAATCATGAATCATGAATCATGAATCGAATCATGAATCATGAATCATGAATTGAATCATGAATTGAATCATAAATTGAATCATAAATCATAAATCATGAATTGAATCATGAATCATGAATCATGAATTATGAATCATGAATCATGAATTGAATCATGAATCATGAATCATGAATCGAATCATGAATCATGAATCATGAATTGAATCATGAATCATGAATCATGAATCATGAATCGATTCATGAATCATGAATCATGAATCGATTCATGAATCATGAATCATGAATAGAATCATGAATCATGAATCGATTCATGAATCATGAATCATGAATAGAATCATGAATCATGAAATGAATCATGAATTGAATCATGAATTGAATCATAAATCATGAATCATGAATTAAATCATGAATCATGAATCGAATCATAATTCATGAATTGAATCATGAATCATGAATCATGAATCATGAATCATGAATCGAATCATGAATCATGAATTGAATCATGAATCATGAATTGAATAATGATTTGAATCATGAATCATGAATCATGAATCATGAATCGAATCATGAAATGAATCATGAATTATGAATTGAATCATAATTTGAATCATGAATCATGAATCATGAATCATGAATCGAATCATAAATCATGAATCCTGCATTGAATCATGAATCATGAATTGAATCATAAATCATGAATTGAATCATGAATTGAATCATAAATCATGAATCATGAATTGAATCATAAATCATAAATCGAATCATGAATCATAAATTGAATCATGGATCATGAATCATGAATCGAATCATGAATCATGAATCATGAATCGAATCATGAATCATAATTCGAATTATGAATCATGAATTGAATCATGAATCATGAATCATGAATTGAATCATGAATCATGAATCATGAATTGAATCATGAATTGAATTATGAATCATGAATCGAATCATGAATCATGAATTGAATCATGAATCATGAATCATGAATCGAATCATGAATCATGAATCATGAATTGAATCATGAATCATGAATTGAATCATGAATTGAATCATAAATTGAATCATAAATCATAAATCATGAATTGAATCATGAATCATGAATTATGAATCATGAATCGAATCATGAATCATGAATTGAATCATGAATCATGAATCATGAATCGAATCATGAATCATGAATCATGAATTGAATCATGAATCATGAATCATGAATCATGAATCATGAATCATGAATCGAATCATGAATCATGAATCGATTCATGAATCATGAATCATGAATCGAATCATGAATCATGAAATGAATCATGAATTGAATCATGAATTGAATCATAAATCATGAATCATGAATTGAATCATGAATCATGAATCGAATCATAAAACATGAATTGAATCATGAATCATGAATCATGAATCATGAATCATGAATTGAATCATGAATCATGAATTGAATCATGAATCATGAATTGAATCATGAATCATGAATCATGAATCATGAATTGAATCATGAATCATGAATCATGAATTGAATCATGAATCATGAATCATGAATCGAATCCTGAATCATGAATCATGAATTGAATAATGAATCATGAATTGAATCATAAATTGAATCATGAATCATGAATCATGAATTGAATCATGAATCATGAAACGAATCCTAAATCATTAATCATGAATCGAATAATGAATCATGAATCATAAATCGAATTATGAATCATGAATCATGAATTAAATCATGAATCATGAATTGAACCATGAATCATGCATCGAATCAAGAATCATGAATTGAATCATGAATCATGAATCATGAATTGAATCATGAATCATGAATCATGAATTGAATCATGAATCATAAATTGAATCATGAATCATGAATCATGAACTGAATCATGAATTATGAATCGAATCATGAATCATGAATTAAATAATGAATCATGAATCATGATTTGAATCATAAATCATGAATCATGAATTGAATCATGAATCATGAAATGAATCATGAATTGAATCATGAATCATGAATCATGAATTGAATCATGAATCATGAATAGAATCGTGAATCATGAAATGAATCATGAATTGAATCATGAATCATGAATTGAATCATGAATCATAAATCTTGATTCATGAATTGAATCATAAATCATGAATCAAATCATGAATCATGAATTGATTAATGAATCATGAATCGAATCATGAATCAAATCATGAATCATGAATTGAATCATGAATCATAAATTGAATCATGAATTGAATCATAAATCATGAATCATGAATTGAATCATGAATCATGAATCGAATCATGAATCATGAATTGAATCATGAATCATGAATCATGAATCATGAATCGAATCACGAATCATGAATTGAATCATGAATCATGAATTGAATCATAAATTGAATCATAAATAATAAATCATGAATTGAATCATGAATCGAATCATGAATCATGAATCATGAATTGAATCATAAATCATAAATCATGAATTAAATGAAGAATCATTAGTCATGAATTGAATCATGAATCATGAATCGTATCATGAATCATGAATTGAATCATAAATCATGAATTGAATCATAAATTGAATCATAAATCATAAATCATGAATTGAATCATGAATCATGAATCGAATCATGAATCATGAATTGAATCATGAATCTAGAATCATGAATCGAATCATGAATCATGAATCGAATCATGAATCATGAATTGAATCATGAATCATGAATTGAATCATGAATCATGAATTAAATCATAAATTATGAATCGTGAATCATGAATCGAATCATGAATCATGAATCGAATCATGAATCATGAATCATGAATCGAATCATGAATCTCGAATCATGAATTGAATCATGAATCATGAATTGAATCATGAATTGGATCATAAATCATGAATCATAAATTGAATCATGAATCATAAATCGAATGATGAATCATGAATTGAATCATGAATCATAAATCATGAATAGAATCATGAATCATGAATCATGAATAGAATCATGAATCATGAATTAAATCATGAATCATGAATTGAATCATGAATCATGAATTGAATCATGATTTGAATCATGAATCATGAATCATGAATCGAATCATGAAATGAATCATGAATTATGAATTGAATCATAATTTGAATCATGAATCATGAATCATGAATCGAATCATAAATCTTGAATCCTGAATTGAATCATGAATCATGAATTGAATCATGAATCATGAATTGAATCATGAATCATAAATCGAATCATGAAACATGAATTGAATCATGAATTATGAATTGAATCATGAATTATGAATTGCATCATGAATCATGAATTGAATCATGAATCATTAATCATGAATTAAATCATGAATCATGAAATGAATCATGAATTGAATCATGAATTATGAATCATGAATTGATTCATGAATCATGAAATGAATCATGAATTGAATCATGAATCATGAATCATGAATTGAATCATGAATCATGAATCGAATCATGAATCATGAATTGAATCATGAATCATGAATCATGAATCATGAATTAAATCATGAATCATAAATTGAATCATGAATCATGAATCGAATCATGAATCATGAATCATGAATTGAATCATGAATCATGAATTAAATCATGAATCATGAATTGAATCATAAATCATGAATCATGAATTGAATCATGAATCATAAATTGAATCATGAATCATGAATTGAATCATGAATCATGAATCATGAATCATGAATCGAATCTTTAATCGAATCATGAATCATGAATCGAATCATGAATCATTAATTGAATCATGAATCATGAATTGAATCATGAATCATGAATCATGAATTGAATCATGCACTGAATCATGAATCATGAATCGAATCATGAATCATGAATTGAATCATGAATCATGAATCATGAATCGAATCATGAATCATGAATCATGAATCGAATCATGAATCATGAATCATGAATTGAATCATGAATTGAATCATAAATTGAATCATAAATCATAAATCATGAATTGAATCATGAATCATGAATCATGAATTATGAATCATGAATCGAATCATGAATCATGAATTGAATCATGAATCATGAATCATGAATCGAATCATGAATCATGAATCATGAATCAAATCATGAATCATGAATCATGAATCGAATCATGAATCATGAATCATGAATCAAATCATGAATCATGAATCATGAATCGAATCATGAATCATGAATCGATTCATGAATCATGAATCATGAATCGAATCATGAATCATGAAATGAATCATGAATTGAATCATGAATTGAATCATAATTCATGAATTGAATCATGAATCATGAATCATGAATTGAATCATGAATCATGAATCGAATCATAATTCATGAATTGAATCATGAATCATGAATCATGAATTGAATCATGAATCATGAATCGAATCATAATTCATGAATTGAAACATGAATCATGAATCATGAATCATGAATCATGAATCGAATCATGAATCATGAATTGAATTATGAATCATGAATTGAATCATGAATCATGAATCATGAATCATGAATTGAATCATGAATCATGAATCATGAATCATGAATCATGAATCGAATCCTGAATCATGAATCATGAATTGAATAATGAATCATGAATTGAATCATAAATTGAATCATAAATAATAAATCATGAATTGAATCATGAATCGAATCATGAATCATGAATCATGAATCATGAATTGAATCATGAATCATGAATCATGAATCGAATCATGAATCATGAATCATGAATTGAATCATGAATTGAATCATAAATTGAATCATAAATCATAAATCATGAATTGAATCATGAATCATGAATCATGAATTATGAATCATGAATCGAATCATGAATCATGAATTGAATCATGAATCATGAATCATGAATCGAATCATGAATCATGAATTATGAATCGATTCATGAATCATGAATCATGAATCGATTCATGAATCATGAATCATGAATAGAATCATGAATCATGAATCGATTCATGAATCATGAATCATGAATAGAATCATGAATCATGAAATGAATCATGAATTGAATCATGAATTGAATCATAAATCATGAATCATGAATTAAATCATGAATCATGAATCGAATCATAATTCATGAATTGAATCATGAATCATGAATCATGAAATGAATCATGAATTGAATCATGAATTGAATCATAAATCATGAATCATGAATTAAATCATGAATCATGAATCGAATCATAATTCATGAATTGAATCATGAATCATGAATCATGAATCATGAATCATGAATCGAATCATGAATCATGAATTGAATCATGAATCATGAATTGAATCATGATTTGAATCATGAATCATGAATCATGAATCATGAATCGAATCATGAAATGAATCATGAATTATGAATTGAATCATAATTTGAATCATGAATCATGAATCATGGATCATGAATCGAATCATAAATCATGAATCCTGCATTGAATCATGAATCATGAATTGAATCATAAATCATGAATTGAATCATGAATTGAATCATAAATCATGAATCATGAATTGAATCATAAATCATAAATCGAATCATGAATCATAAATTGAATCATGGATCATGAATCATGAATCGAATCATGAATCATGAATCATGAATCGAATCATGAATCATGAATCGAATCATGAATCATGAATTGAATCATGAATCATGAATCATGAATTGAATCATGAATCATGAATCATGAATTGAATCATGAATTGAATCATGAATCATGAATCGAATCATGAATCATGAATTGAATCATGAATCATGAATCATGAATCGAATCATGAATCATGAATCATGAATTGAATCATGAATCATGAATTGAATCATGAATTGAATCATAAATTGAATCATAAATCATAAATCATGAATTGAATCATGAATCATGAATCATGAATTATGAATCATGAATCGAATCATGAATCATGAATTGAATCATGAATCATGAATCATGAATCGAATCATGAATCATGAATCATGAATTGAATCATGAATCATGAATCATGAATCATGAATCATGAATCATGAATCGAATCATGAATCATGAATCGATTCATGAATCATGAATCATGAATCGAATCATGAATCATGAAATGAATCATGAATTGAATCATGAATTGAATCATAAATCATGAATCATGAATTGAATCATGAATCATGAATCGAATCATAATACATGAATTGAATCATGAATCATGAATCATGAATCATGAATCATGAATCGAATCATAAATCATGAATTGAATCATGAATCATGAATTGAATCATGAATCATGAATCATGAATCATGAATTGAATCATGAATCATGAATCATGAATTGAATCATGAATCATGAATCGAATCCTGAATCATGAATCATGAATTGAATAATGAATCATGAATTGAATCATAAATTGAATCATAAATAATAAATCATGAATTGAATCATGAATCGAATCATGAATCATGAATTGAATCATAAATTGAATCATAAATCATGAATTAAATAATGAATCATGAATCATGAATCATGAATTGAATCATGAATCATGAATCGAATCATGAATCATGAATTGAATCATAAATCATGAATTGAATAATGAATCATGAATCATGAATCATGAATCATGAATCGAATCATGAATCATGAATTGAATCATGAATCATGAATTGAATCATGAATCATGAATCATGAATCATGAATTGAATCATGAATCATGAATCATGAATTAAATCATGAATCATGAATCGAATCCTGAATCATGAATCATGAATTGAATAATGAATCATGAATTGAATCATAAATTGAATTATAAATAATAAATCATGAATTGAATCATGAATTGAATCATAAATTGAATCATAAATCATGAATTAAATAATGAATCATGAATCATGAATCATGAATTGAATCATGAATCATGAATCGAATCATGAATCTCGAATCATGAATTGAATCATGAATCATGAATTGAATCATGAATTGAATCATAAATCATGAATCATGAATTGAATCATGAATCATGAATCATGAATCATGAATCGAATCACGAATCATGAATTGAATCATGAATCATGAATTGAATCATAAATTGAATCATAAATAATAAATCATGAATTGAATCATGAATCGAATCATGAATCATGAATCATGAATTGAATCATAAATTGAATCATAAATCATAAATCATGAATTAAATAATGAATCATTAATCATGAATTGAATCATGAATCATGATTCGAATCATGAATCATGAATTGAATCATAAATCATGAATTGAATCATAAATTGAATCATAAATCATAAATCATGAATTGAATCATGAATCATGAATCGAATCATGAATCATGAATTGAATCATGAATCTAGAATCATGAATCGAATCATGAATCATGAATCATGAATCGAATCATGAATCATGAATTGAATCATGAATCATGAATTGAATCATGAATCATGAATCATGAATCATGAATTAAATCATAAATTATGAATCGTGAATCATGAATCGAATCATGAATCATGAATCGAATCATGAATCATGAATCATGAATCGAATCATGAATCTCGAATCATGAATTGAATCATGAATCATGAATTGAATCATGAATTGGATCATAAATCATGAATCATGAATTGAATCATGAATCATAAATCGAATGATGAATCATGAATTGAATCATGAATCATAAATCATGAATCGAATCATGAATTGAATCATGAATCATGAATTAAATCATGAATCATGAATTGAATCATGAATCATGAATTGAATCATGATTTGAATCATGAATCATGAATCATGAATCGAATCATGAAATGAATCATGAATTATGAATTGAATCATAATTTGAATCATGAATCATGAATCATGAATCATGAATCGAATCATAAATCATGAATCCTGAATTGAATTATAATTTGAATCATGAATCATGAATCATGAATCATGAATCGAATCATAAATCATGAATCCTGAATTGAATCATGAATCATGAATTGAATCATGAATCATGAATTGAATCATGAATTGAATCTTAAATCATGAATCATGAATTGAATCATAAATCATAAATCGAATCATGAATCATGAATTGAATCATGAATCATGAATCATGAATCGAATCATGAATCATGAATCATGAATCGAATTATGAATCATGAATTGAATCATGAATCATGAATTGAATCATGAATCATAAATCGAATCATGAAACATGAATTGAATCATGAATTATGAATTGAATCATGAATCATGAATTGCATCATGAATCATGAATTGAATCATGAATCATTAATCATGAATTAAATCATGAATCATGAAATGAATCATGAATTGAATCATGAATTATGAATCATGAATTGATTCATGAATCATGAAATGAATCATGAATTGAATCATGAATCATGAATCATGAATCATGAATTGCATCATGAATCATGAATCGAATCATGAATCATGAATTGAATCATGAATCATGAATCATGAATCATGAATTAAATCATGAATCATAAATTGAATCATGAATCATGAATCGAATCATGAATCATGAATCATGAATTGAATCATGAATCATGAATTAAATCATGAATCATGAATTGAATTATAAATCATGAATCATGAATTGAATCATGAATCATAAATCGAATCATGAATCATGAATTGAATCATGAATCATGAATCATGAATCATGAATCATGAATCGAATCATGAATCGAATCATGAATCATGAATCGAATCATGAATCATGAATTGAATCATGAATCATGAATCATGAATTGAATCATGAATCATGAATTGAATCATGCATTGAATCATGAATCATGAATCGAATCATGAATCATGAATTGAATCATGAATCATGAATCATGAATCGAATCATGAATCATGAATCATGAATCGAATCATGAATCATGAATTGAATCATGAATTGAATCATAAATTGAATCATAAATCATAAATCATGAATTGAATCATGAATCATGAATTGAATCATGAATCATGAATTGAATCATGAATCATGAATCATGAATCGAATCATGAATCATGAATCATGAATCGAATCATGAATCATGAATCATGAATTGAATCATGAATCATGAATCATGAATCGAATCATGAATCATGAATCGAATCATGAATCATGAAATGAATCATGAATTGAATCATGAATTGAATCATAAATCATGAATCATGAATTGAATCATGAATCATGAATCGAATCATAATTCATGAATTGAATCATGAATCATGAATCATGAATTGAATCATGAATCATGAATCGAATCATAATTCATGAATTGAAACATGAATCATGAATCATGAATCGAATCATGAATCATGAATTGAATCATGAATCATGAATTGAATCATGAATCATGAATCATGAATTGAATCATGAATCATGAATCATGAATTGAATAATGAATCATGAATTGAATCATAAATTGAATCATAAATAATAAATCATGAATTGAATCATGAATCGAATCATGAATCATGAATCATGAATCATGAATTGAATCATGAATCATGAATCATGAATCGAATCATGAATCATGAATTGAATCATGAATTGAATCATAAATTGAATCATAAATCATAAATCATGAATCATGAATCATGAATTGAATCATGAATCATGAATCATGAATCGAATCATGAATCATGAATTGAATCATGAATCATGAATCATGAATTGAATCATGAATCATGAATCATGAATCATGAATCGATTCATGAATCATGAATCATGAATCGATTCATGAATCATGAATCATGAATAGAATCATGAATCATGAATCGATTCATGAATCATGAATCATGAATAGAATCATGAATCATGAATTGAATCATGAATTGAATCATAAATCATGAGTCATGAATTGAATCATGAATCATAAATCGAATCATAATTCATGAATTGAATCATGAATCATGAATCATGAATCATGAATTGAATCATAAATCATGAATCATGAATTGAATCATAAATCATAAATCGAATCATGAATCATAAATTGAATCATGGATCATGAATCATGAATCGAATCATGAATCATGAATCATGAATCGAATCATGAATCATGAATCGAATCATGAATCATGAATTGAATCATGAATCATGAATCATGAATTGAATCATGAATCATGAATCATGAATTGAATCATGAATTGAATCATGAATCATGAATCGAATCATCAATCATGAATTGAATCATGAATCATGAATCGAATCATGAATCATGAATCATGAATCATGAATTGAATCATAAATTGAATCATAAATCATAAATCATGAATTATGAATCATGAATCGAATCATGAATCATGAATTGAATCATGAATCATGAATCGAATCATGAATCATGAATTGAATCATGAATCATGAATCATGAATCATGAATCATGAATCGAATCATGAATCATGAATCGATTCATGAATCATGAATCATGAATCGAATCATGAATCATGAAATGAATCATGAATTGAATCATGAATTGAATCATAAATCATGAATCATGAATTGAATTATGAATCATGAATCGAATCATAATACATGAATTGAATCATGAATCATGAATCATGAATCGAATCATGAATCATGAATTGAATCATGAATCATGAATTGAATCATGAATCATGAATCATGAATCATGAATTGAATCAT
This sequence comes from Mixophyes fleayi, assembly GCF_038048845.1. Lineage (NCBI taxonomy): Eukaryota > Metazoa > Chordata > Amphibia > Anura > Limnodynastidae > Mixophyes > Mixophyes fleayi. Next base: position 14,094 of record NW_027447010.1, on the reverse strand, counting down.
GAATCATGAATCATGAATTGAATCATGAATCATGAATCGAATCCTGAATCATGAATCATGAATTGAATAATGAATCATGAATTGAATCATAAATTGAATCATAAATAATAAATCATGAATTGAATCATGAATCGAATCATGAATCATGAATCATGAATTGAATCATAAATTGAATCATAAATCATGAATTAAATAATGAATCATGAATCATGAATCATGAATTGAATCATGAATCATGAATCGAATCATGAATCATGAATTGAATCATAAATCATGAATTGAATAATGAATCATGAATCATGAATCATGAATCGAATCATGAATCATGAATTGAATCATGAATCATGAATTGAATCATGAATCATGAATCATGAATCATGAATCATGAATCATGAATTGAATCATGAATCATGAATCATGAATTAAATCATGAATCATAAATCGAATCCTGAATCATGAATCATGAATTGAATAATGAATCATGAATTGAATCATAAATTGAATTATAAATAATAAATCATGAATTGAATCATGAATTGAATCATAAATTGAATCATAAATCATTAATTAAATAATGAATCATGAATCGAATCATGAATCATGAATTGAATCATGAATCATGAATTGAATCATGAATCATGAATCATGAATCATGAATCATGAATTGAATCATGAATCATGAATCATGAATTGAATCATGAATCATGAATCATGAATTGAATCATGAATCATGAATTGAATCATGAATCTCGAATCATGAATTGAATCATGAATCATGAATTGAATCATGAATTGAATCATAAATCATAAATCATGAATTGAATCATGAATCATAAATCATGAATCGAATCATGAATCATGAATTATGAATCGAATCATGAATCATGAATTGAATCATGAATCATGAATCATGAATCGAATCATGAAATGAATCATGAATTATGAATTGAATCATAATTTGAATCATGAATCATGAATCATGAATCATGAATCGAATCATAAATCATGAATCCTGAATTGAATCATAATTTGAATCATGAATCATGAATCATGAATCATGAATCGAATCATAAATCATGAATCCTGAATTGAATCATGAATCATGAATTGAATCATGAATCATGAATTGAATCATGAATTGAATCATAAATCATGAATCATGAATTGAATCATAAATCATAAATCGAATCATGAATCATGAATTGAATCATGAATCATGAATCATGAATCGAATCATGAATCATGAATCATGAATCGAATCATGAATCATGAATTGAATCATGAATCATGAATCGAATCATGAAACATGAATTGAATCATGAATTATGAATTGAATCATGAATCATGAATTGCATCATGAATCATGAATTGAATCATGAATCATTAATCATGAATTAAATCATGAATCATGAAATGAATCATAATTCATGAATTGAAACATGAATCATGAATCATGAATCATGAATCATGAATCGAATCATGAATCATGAATTGAATTATGAATCATGAATTGAATCATGAATCATGAATCATGAATTGAATCATGAATCATGAATCATGAATCATGAATCATGAATCGAATCCTGAATCATGAATCATGAATTGAATAATGAATCATGAATTGAATCATAAATTGAATCATAAATAATAAATCATGAATTGAATCATGAATCGAATCATGAATCATGAATCATGAATCATGAATTGAATCATGAATCATGAATCATGAATCGAATCATGAATCATGAATCATGAATTGAATCATGAATTGAATCATAAATTGAATCATAAATCATAAATCATGAATTGAATCATGAATCATGAATCATGAATTATGAATCATGAATCGAATCATGAATCATGAATTGAATCATGAATCATGAATCATGAATCGAATCATGAATCATGAATCATGAATCGATTCATGAATCATGAATCATGAATCGATTCATGAATCATGAATCATGAATAGAATCATGAATCATGAATCGATTCATGAATCATGAATCATGAATAGAATCATGAATCATGAAATGAATCATGAATTGAATCATGAATTGAATCATAAATCATGAATCATGAATTAAATCATGAATCATGAATCGAATCATAATTCATGAATTGAATCATGAATCATGAATCATGAAATGAATCATGAATTGAATCATGAATTGAATCATAAATCATGAATCATGAATTAAATCATGAATCATGAATCGAATCATAATTCATGAATTGAATCATGAATCATGAATCATGAATCATGAATCATGAATCGAATCATGAATCATGAATTGAATCATGAATCATGAATTGAATCATGATTTGAATCATGAATCATGAATCATGAATCATGAATCGAATCATAAAATGAATCATGAATTATGAATTGAATCATAATTTGAATCATGAATCATGAATCATGGATCATGAATCGAATCATAAATCATGAATCCTGCATTGAATCATGAATCATGAATTGAATAATAAATCATGAATTGAATCATGAATTGAATCATAAATCATGAATCATGAATTGAATCATAAATCATAAATCGAATCATGAATCATAAATTGAATCATGGATCATGAATCATGAATCGAATCATGAATCATGAATCATGAATCGAATCATGAATCATGAATCGAATCATGAATCATGAATTGAATCATGAATCATGAATCATGAATTGAATCATGAATCATGAATCATGAATTGAATCATGAATTGAATCATAAATCATGAATCATGAATTGAATCATAAATCATAAATCGAATCATGAATCATGAATTGAATCATGAATCATGAATCATGAATCGAATCATGAATCATGAATCATGAATCGAATCATGAATCATGAATTGAATCATGAATCATGAATCGAATCATGAAACATGAATTGAATCATGAATTATGAATTGAATCATGAATCATGAATTGCATCATGAATCATGAATTGAATCATGAATCATTAATCATGAATTAAATCATGAATCATGAAATGAATCATAATTCATGAATTGAAACATGAATCATGAATCATGAATCATGAATCATGAATCGAATCATGAATCATGAATTGAATTATGAATCATGAATTGAATCATGAATCATGAATCATGAATTGAATCATGAATCATGAATCATGAATCATGAATCATGAATCGAATCCTGAATCATGAATCATGAATTGAATAATGAATCATGAATTGAATCATAAATTGAATCATAAATAATAAATCATGAATTGAATCATGAATCGAATCATGAATCATGAATCATGAATCATGAATTGAATCATGAATCATGAATCATGAATCGAATCATGAATCATGAATCATGAATTGAATCATGAATTGAATCATAAATTGAATCATAAATCATAAATCATGAATTGAATCATGAATCATGAATCATGAATTATGAATCATGAATCGAATCATGAATCATGAATTGAATCATGAATCATGAATCATGAATCGAATCATGAATCATGAATCATGAATCGATTCATGAATCATGAATCATGAATCGATTCATGAATCATGAATCATGAATAGAATCATGAATCATGAATCGATTCATGAATCATGAATCATGAATAGAATCATGAATCATGAAATGAATCATGAATTGAATCATGAATTGAATCATAAATCATGAATCATGAATTAAATCATGAATCATGAATCGAATCATAATTCATGAATTGAATCATGAATCATGAATCATGAAATGAATCATGAATTGAATCATGAATTGAATCATAAATCATGAATCATGAATTAAATCATGAATCATGAATCGAATCATAATTCATGAATTGAATCATGAATCATGAATCATGAATCATGAATCATGAATCGAATCATGAATCATGAATTGAATCATGAATCATGAATTGAATCATGATTTGAATCATGAATCATGAATCATGAATCATGAATCGAATCATAAAATGAATCATGAATTATGAATTGAATCATAATTTGAATCATGAATCATGAATCATGGATCATGAATCGAATCATAAATCATGAATCCTGCATTGAATCATGAATCATGAATTGAATAATAAATCATGAATTGAATCATGAATTGAATCATAAATCATGAATCATGAATTGAATCATAAATCATAAATCGAATCATGAATCATAAATTGAATCATGGATCATGAATCATGAATCGAATCATGAATCATGAATCATGAATCGAATCATGAATCATGAATCGAATCATGAATCATGAATTGAATCATGAATCATGAATCATGAATTGAATCATGAATCATGAATCATGAATTGAATCATGAATTGAATCATGAATCATGAATCGAATCATGAATCATGAATCATGAATTGAATCATGAATCATGAATTGAATCATGAATTGAATCATAAATTGAATCATAAATCATAAATCATGAATTGAATCATGAATCATGAATCATGAATTATGAATCATGAATCGAATCATGAATCATGAATTGAATCATGAATCATGAATCATGAATCGAATCATGAATCATGAATCATGAATTGAATCATGAATCATGAATCATGAATCATGAATCATGAATCATGAATCGAATCATGAATCATGAATCGATTCATGAATCATGAATCATGAATCGAATCATGAATCATGAAATGAATCATGAATTGAATCATGAATTGAATCATAAATCATGAATCATGAATTGAATCATGAATCATGAATCGAATCATAATACATGAATTGAATCATGAATCATGAATCATGAATCATGAATCATGAATCGAATCATGAATCATGAATTGAATCATGAATCATGAATTGAATCATGAATCATGAATCATGAATCATGAATTGAATCATGAATCATGAATCATGAATTGAATCATGAATCATGAATCGAATCCTGAATCATGAATCATGAATTGAATAATGAATCATGAATTGAATCATAAATTGAATCATAAATAATAAATCATGAATTGAATCATGAATCGAATCATGAATCATGAATTGAATCATAAATTGAATCATAAATCATGAATTAAATAATGAATCATGAATCATGAATCATGAATTGAATCATGAATCATGAATCGAATCATGAATCATGAATTGAATCATAAATCATGAATTGAATAATGAATCATGAATCATGAATCATGAATCATGAATCGAATCATGAATCATGAATTGAATCATGAATCATGAATTGAATCATGAATCATGAATCATGAATCATGAATTGAATCATGAATCATGAATCATGAATTAAATCATGAATCATGAATCGAATCCTGAATCATGAATCATGAATTGAATAATGAATCATGAATTGAATCATAAATTGAATTATAAATAATAAATCATGAATTGAATCATGAATTGAATCATAAATTGAATCATAAATCATGAATTAAATAATGAATCATGAATCATGAATCATGAATTGAATCATGAATCATGAATCGAATCATGAATCTCGAATCATGAATTGAATCATGAATCATGAATTGAATCATGAATTGAATCATAAATCATGAATCATGAATTGAATCATGAATCATGAATCATGAATCGAATCACGAATCATGAATTGAATCATGAATCATGAATTGAATCATAAATTGAATCATAAATAATAAATCATGAATTGAATCATGAATCGAATCATGAATCATGAATCATGAATTGAATCATAAATTGAATCATAAATCATAAATCATGAATTAAATAATGAATCATTAATCATGAACTGAATCATGAATCATGATTCGAATCATGAATCATGAATTGAATCATAAATCATGAATTGAATCATAAATTGAATCATAAATCATAAATCATGAATTGAATCATGAATCATGAATCGAATCATGAATCATGAATTGAATCATGAATCTAGAATCATGAATCGAATCATGAATCATGAATCATGAATCGAATCATGAATCATGAATTGAATCATGAATCATGAATTGAATCATGAATCATGAATTGAATCATGAATCATGAATCATGAATCATGAATTAAATCATAAATTATGAATCGTGAATCATGAATCGAATCATGAATCATGAATCGAATCATGAATCATGAATCATGAATCGAATCATGAATCTCGAATCATGAATTGAATCATGAATCATGAATTGAATCATGAATTGGATCATAAATCATGAATCATGAATTGAATCATGAATCATAAATCGAATGATGAATCATGAATTGAATCATGAATCATAAATCATGAATCGAATCATGAATCATGAATCATGAATTGAATCATGAATCATGAATTAAATCATGAATCATGAATTGAATCATGAATCATGAATTGAATCATGATTTGAATCATGAATCATGAATCATGAATCGAATCATGAAATGAATCATGAATTATGAATTGAATCATAATTTGAATCATGAATCATGAATCATGAATCATGAATCGAATCATAAATCATGAATCCTGAATTGAATTATAATTTGAATCATGAATCATGAATCATGAATCATGAATCGAATCATAAATCATGAATCCTGAATTGAATCATGAATCATGAATTGAATCATGAATCATGAATTGAATCATGAATTGAATCATAAATCATGAATCATGAATTGAATCATAAATCATAAATCGAATCATGAATCATGAATTGAATCATGAATCATGAATCATGAATCGAATCATGAATCATGAATCATGAATCGAATTATGAATCATGAATTGAATCATGAATCATGAATTGCATCATGAATCATGAATTGAATCATGAGTCATTAATCATGAATTAAATCATGAATCATGAAATGAATCATGAATTGAATCATGAATTATGAATCATGAATTGATTCATGAATCATGAAATGAATCATGAATTGAATCATGAATCATGAATCATGAATCATGAATTGCATCATGAATCATGAATCGAATCATGAATCATGAATTGAATCATGAATCATGAATCATGAATCATGAATTAAATCATGAATCATAAATTGAATCATGAATCATGAATCGAATCATGAATCATGAATCATGAATTGAATCATGAATCATGAATTAAATCATGAATCATTAATTGAATTATAAATCATGAATCATGAATTGAATCATGAATCATAAATCGAATCATGAATCATGAATTGAATCATGAATCATGAATCATGAATCATGAATCATGAATCATGAATCGAATCATGAATCGAATCATGAATCATGAATCGAATCATGAATCATGAATTGAATCATGAATCATGAATCATGAATTGAATCATGAATCATGAATTGAATCATGCATTGAATCATGAATCATGAATCGAATCATGAATCATGAATTGAATCATGAATCATGAATCATGAATCGAATCATGAATCATGAATCATGAATCGAATCATGAATCATGAATTGAATCATGAATTGAATCATAAATTGAATCATAAATCATAAATCATGAATTGAATCATGAATCATGAATTGAATCATGAATCATGAATTGAATCATGAATCATGAATCATGAATCGAATCATGAATCATGAATCATGAATCGAATCATGAATCATGAATCATGAATCGAATCATGAATCATGAATCGATTCATAAATCTTGAATCATGAATCGAATCATGAATCATGAAATGAATCATGAATTGAATCATAAATCATGACTCATGAATTGAATCATGAATCATGAATCGAATCATAATTCATGAATTGAATCATGAATCATGAATCATGAATTGAATCATGAATCATGAATCGAATCATAATTCATGAATTGAAACATGAATCATGAATCATGAATCGAATCATGAATCATGAATTGAATCATGAATCATGAATTGAATCATGAATCATGAATCATGAATTGAATCATGAATCATGAATCATGAATTGAATAATGAATCATGAATTGAATCATAAATTGAATCATAAATAATAAATCATGAATTGAATCATGAATCGAATCATGAATCATGAATCATGAATCATGAATTGAATCATGAATCATGAATCATGAATCGAATCATGAATCATGAATTGAATCATGAATTGAATCATAAATTGAATCATAAATCATAAATCATGAATTGAATCATGAATCATGAATCATGAATTATGAATCATGAATCGAATCATGAATCATGAATTGAATCATGAATCATGAATCATGAATCGAATCATGAATCATGAATCATGAATTGAATCATGAATCATGAATCATGAATCATGAATCGATTCATGAATCATGAATCATGAATCGATTCATGAATCATGAATCATGAATAGAATCATGAATCATGAATCGATTCATGAATCATGAATCATGAATAGAATCATGAATCATGAAATGAATCATGAATTGAATTATGAATTGAATCATAAATCATGAGTCATGAATTGAATCATGAATCATAAATCGAATCATAATTCATGAATTGAATCATGAATCATGAATCATGAATCATGAATTGAATCATAAATCATGAATCATGAATTGAATCATAAATCATAAATCGAATCATGAATCATAAATTGAATCATGGATCATGAATCATGAATCGAATCATGAATCATGAATCATGAATCGAATCATGAATCATGAATCGAATCATGAATCATGAATTGAATCATGAATCATGAATCATGAATTGAATCATGAATCATGAATCATGAATTGAATCATGAATTGAATCATGAATCATGAATCGAATCATCAATCATGAATTGAATCATGAATCATGAATCGAATCATCAATCATGAATCATGAATTGAATCATGAATCATGAATTGAATCATAAATTGAATCATAAATCATAAATCATGAATTATGAATCATGAATCGAATCATGAATCATGAATTGAATCATGAATCATGAATCGAATCATGAATCATGAATTGAATCATGAATCATGAATCATGAATCATGAATCATGAATTGAATCATGAATCATGAATCGATTCATGAATCATGAATCATGAATCGAATCATGAATCATGAAATGAATCATGAATTGAATCATGAATTGAATCATAAATCATGAATCATGAATTGAATTATGAATCATGAATCGAATCATAATACATGAATTGAATCATGAATCATGAATCATGAATCATGAATCGAATCATGAATCATGAATTGAATCATGAATCATGAATTGAATCATGAATCATGAATCATGAATCATGAATTGAATCATGAATCATGAATCATGAATTGAATCATGAATCATGAATCGAATCCTGAATCATGAATCATGAATTGAATAATGAATCATGAATTGAATCATAAATTGAATCATAAATAATAAATTATGAATTGAATCATGAATCGAATCATGAATCATGAATCATGAATTGAATCATAAATTGAATCATAAATCATGAATTAAATAATGAATCATGAATCATGAATCATGAATTGAATCATGAATCATGAATCGAATCATGAATCATGAATTGAATCATAAATCATGAATTGAATAATGAATCATGAATCATGAATCATGAATCGAATCATGAATCATGAATTGAATCATGAATCATGAATTGAATCATGAATCATGAATCATGAATCATGAATCATGAATTGAATCATGAATCATGAATCATGAATTAAATCATGAATCATGAATCGAATCCTGAATCATGAATCATGAATTGAATAATGAATCATGAATTGAATCATAAATTGAATTATAAATAATAAATCATGAATTGAATCATGAATTGAATCATAAATTGAATCATAAATCATTAATTAAATAATGAATCATGAATCGAATCATGAATCATGAATTGAATCATGAATCATGAATTGAATCATGAATCATGAATCATGAATCATGAATTGAATCATGAATCATGAATCATGAATTGAATCATGAATCATGAATTGAATCATGAATCTCGAATCATGAATTGAATCATGAATCATGAATTGAATCATGAATTGAATCATAAATCATAATCATGAATTGAATCATGAATCATAAATCATGAATCGAATCATGAATCATGAATTATGAATCGAATCATGAATCATGAATTGAATCATGAATCATGAATCATGAATCGAATCATGAAATGAATCATGAATTATGAATTGAATCATAATTTGAATCATGAATCATGAATCATGAATCATGAATCGAATCATAAATCATGAATCCTGAATTGAATCATAATTTGAATCATGAATCATGAATCATGAATCATGAATCGAATCATAAATCATGAATCCTGAATTGAATCATGAATCATGAATTGAATCATGAATCATGAATTGAATCATGAATTGAATCATAAATCATGAATCATGAATTGAATCATAAATCATAAATCGAATCATGAATCATGAATTGAATCATGAATCATGAATCATGAATCGAATCATGAATCATGAATCATGAATCGAATCATGAATCATGAATTGAATCATGAATCATGAATCGAATCATGAAACATGAATTGAATCATGAATTATGAATTGAATCATGAATCATGAATTGCATCATGAATCATGAATTGAATCATGAATCATTAATCATGAATTAAATCATGAATCATGAAATGAATCATGAATTGAATCATGAATTATGAATCATGAATTGATTCATGAATCATGAAATGAATCATGAATTGAATCATGAATCATGAATCATGAATTGAATCATGAATCATGAATTGAATCATAAATTGAATCATAAATAATAAATCATGAATTGAATCATGAATCGAATCATGAATCATGAATCATGAATTGAATCATAAATTGAATCATAAATCATGAATTAAATAATGAATCATGAATCATGAATCATGAATTGAATCATGAATCATGAATCGAATCATGAATCATGAATTGAATCATAAATCATGAATTGAATAATGAATCATGAATCATGAATCATGAATCGAATCATGAATCATGAATTGAATCATGAATCATGAATTGAATCATGAATCATGAATCATGAATCATGAATTGAATCATGAATCATGAATTAAATCATGAATCATGAATCGACGAATCCTGAATCATGAATCATGAATTGAATAATGAATCATGAATTGAATCATAAATTGAATTATAAATAATAAATCATGAATTGAATCATGAATCGAATCATGAATAATGAATCATGAATTGAATCATAAATTGAATCATAAATCATGAATTAAATAATGAATCATGAATCATGAATCATGAATTGAATCATGAATCATGAATCGAATCATGAATCTCGAATCATGAATTGAATCATGAATCATGAATTGAATCATGAATTGAATCATAAATCATGAATCATGAATTCAATCATGAATCATGAATCATGAATCGAATCATGAAATGAATCATGAATTATGAATTGAATCATAATTTGAATCATGAATCATGAATCATGAATCGAATCATAAATCATGAATCCTGAATTGAATCATAATTTGAATCATGAATCATGAATCATGAATCATGAATTGAATCATGAATCATGAATCATGAATCGAATCATGAATCATGAATCATGAATCGAATCATGAATCATGAATCATGAATCGAATCAAGAATCATGAATTGAATCATGAATCGAATCATTGAAACATGAATTGAATCATGAATTATGAATTGAATCATGAATCATGAATTGCATCATGAATCATGAATTGAATCATGAATCATTAATCATGAATTAAATCATGAATCATGAAATGAATCATGAATTGAATCATGAATTATGAATCATGAATTGATTCATGAATCATGAAATGAATCATGAATTGAATCATGAATCATGAATCATGAATCATGAATTGAATCATAAATCATAAATCGAATCATGAATCATGAATTGAATCATGAATCATGAATCATGAATCATGAATTAAATCATGAATCATAAATTGAATCATGAATCATGAATCGAATCATGAATCATGAATCATGAATTGAATCATGAATCATGAATTAAATCATGAATCATGAATTGAATCATGAATTGAATCATAAATCATGAATCATGAATTGAATCATGAATCATAAATCGAATCATGAATCATGAATTGAATCATGAATCATGAATCATGAATCATGAATCATGAATCATGAAACGAATCATAGATCATTAATCCTGAATAGAATCATGAATCATGAATTGAATCATGAATCATGAATTGAATCATAAATCATGAATTGAATCATGAATCATGAATCGATTCATGAATCATGAATCATGAATAGAATCATGAATCATGAATCGATTCATGAATCATGAATCATGAATAGAATCATGAATCATGAAATGAATCATGAATTGAATCATGAATTGAATCATAAATCATGAGTCATGAATTGAATCATGAATCATAAATCGAATCATAATTCATGAATTGAATCATGAATCATGAATCATGAATCATGAATTGAATCATAAATCATGAATCATGAATTGAATCATAAATCATAAATCGAATCATGAATCATAAATTGAATCATGGATCATGAATCATGAATCGAATCATGAATCATGAATCATGAATCGAATCATGAATCATGAATCGAATCATGAATCATGAATTGAATCATGAATCATGAATCATGAATTGAATCATGAATCATGAATCATGAATTGAATCATGAATTGAATCATGAATCATGAATCGAATCATCAATCATGAATTGAATCATGAATCATGAATCGAATCATGAATCATGAATCATGAATTGAATCATGAATCATGAATTGAATCATAAATTGAATCATAAATCATAAATCATGAATTATGAATCATGAATCGAATCATGAATCATGAATTGAATCATGAATCATGAATCGAATCATGAATCATGAATTGAATCATGAATCATGAATCATGAATCATGAATCATGAATCGAATCATGAATCATGAATCGATTCATGATTCTTGATTCATGATTCGATTCATGATTCATTATTCAAGATTCAATTCATGATTCATGATTCATGATTCGATTCATGATTCATGATTCATGATTGAAATCATGATTCATTATTCGATTCATGATTCATGATTCATGATTTGATTTATGATTTATGATTAATGATTCAATTTAGGATTCAATTCAAAATTCATGATTTGATTCATGATTCAATTCATGATTCATGATTCATAATTCAATTCATAATTCATGATTCAATTCATGATTCATGATTCATGATTCATGATTCATGATTCATTTCATGATTAATGATTCGATTCATGATTCAATTCATGATTCAATACATGATTCGTGATTCATGATTCGATTCATGATTCATGATTCATGATTCAATTCATGATTCATGATTCATGATTCAAATTATGATTCAATTCATGATTCATGATTAATGATTCAATTCATGATTCAATTCAAGATTCATGATTCGATTCATGATTCATGATTCAATTCATGATTCATGATTCATGATTCAATTCATGATTCATGATTTGATTCATGATTCTTGATTCATGATTCATGATTCGATTCATGATTCATGATTCAAGATTCATGATTCAATTCATGATTTATGATTCAATTCATAATTAATGATTCATGATTCATGATTCAATTCATGATTCATGATTTGATTCATGATTCTTGATTCATGATTCATGATTCGATTCATGATTCATGATTCAAGATTCAATATCATAATTCATGATTCATGATTCAATTCATGATTCATGATTCATGAATGATGATTCAATTCATGATTCATGATTCAATTCATGATTCATGATTCAATTCATGATTCGATTCCTGATTCATTTCATGATTCATGATCGATTTATGATTCTTGATTCATGATTCAATTCATGATCATGATTCATGATTCAATGCATGATTCATGATTCATGATTTCATGATTCGATTCATGATTCATGATTCATGATTCAATTCATGATTCATGATTCTATTCATGATTCTTGATTCATTATTCGATTCATGATTCATTATTCAAGATTCAATTCATGATTCATGATTCATGATTCGATTCATGATTCATGATTCATGATTGAAATCATGATTCATTATTCGATTCATGATTCATGATTC
>NW_027447009.1:0-39799 GCF_038048845.1 Mixophyes fleayi | reverse complement strand
TAGAGAAAGGGAGACCGGAGTGTAAAAAAGCGTTGTTTTTGGACGGCAATGAAGAAATGACTATGTTTTGCGATTTCTCCTGCTCAGAAAAACTTAGAAAGTTGATAATTGTGGGAAATGTTAGAAATGTCATGAGAAACAAGAATTATGTAAAAGAATTGATGTAAGTCATTGTTTCCAAGAGAAAGGGAGACCGGAGTGTAAAAAAGCGTTGTTTTTGGACGGCAATGAAGAAATGACTGTTTTGCGATTCTCTTGCTCAGAAAGACTTAGAAAGTTGATAATTGTGGGCAATGTTAGAAATGTCATGAGAAACAAGAATTATGTAAAAGAATTGATGTAAGTCATTGTTTCCAAGAGAAAGGGAGACCGGAGTGTAAAAAAGCGTTGTTTTTGGACGGCAATGAAGAAATGACTATGTTTTGCGATTTCTCCTGCTCAGAAAGACTTAGAAAGTTGATAATTGTGGGAAATGTTAGAAATGTCATGAGAAACAAGAATTATGTAAAAGAATTGATGTAAGTCATTGTTTCCAAGAGAAAGGGAGACCGGAGTGTAAAAAAGCGTTGTTTTTGGACGGCAATGAAGAAATGACTGTTTTTGCGATTTCTCTTGCTCAGAAAGACTTAGAAAGTTGATAATTGTGGGCAATGTTAGAAATGTCATGAGAAACAAGAATTATGTAAAAGAATTGATGTAAGTCATTGTTTCAAGAGAAAGGGAGACCGGAGTGTAAAAAAGCGTTGTTTTTGGACGGCAATGAAGAAATGACTATGTTTTGCGATTTCTCCTGCTCAGAAAGACTTAGAAAGTTGATAATTGTGGGCAATGTTAGAAATGTCATGAGAAACAAGAATTATGTAAAAGAATTGATGTAAGTCATTGTTTCCAAGAGAAAGGGAGACAGGAGTGTAAAAAAGCGTTGTTTTTGGACGGCAATGAAGAAATGACTATGTTTTGCGATTTCTCCTGCTCAGAAAGACTTAGAAAGTTGATAATTGTGGGAAATGTTAGAAATGTCATGAGAAACAAGAATTATGTAAAAGAATTGATGTAAGTCATTGTTTCCAAGAGAAAGGGAGACCGGAGTGTAAAAAAGCGTTGTTTTTGGACGGCAATGAAGAAATGACTGTTTTGCGATTTCTCTTGCTCAGAAAGACTTAGAAAGTTGATAATTGTGGGCAATGTTAGAAATGTCATGAGAAACAAGAATTATGTAAAAGAATTGATGTAAGTCATTGTTTCCAAGAGAAAGGAGACCGGAGTGTAAAAAAGCGTTGTTTTTGGACGGCAATGAAGAAATGACTATGTTTTGCGATTTCTCCTGCTCAGAAAGACTTAGAAAGTTGATAATTGTGGGCAATGTTAGAAATGTCATGAGAAACAAGAATTATGTAAAAGAATTGATGTAAGTCATTGTTTCCAAGAGAAAGGGAGACCGGAGTGTAAAAAAGCGTTGTTTTTGGACGGCAATGAAGAAATGACTGTTTTGCGATTTCTCTTGCTCAGAAAGACTTAGAAAGTTGATAATTGTGGGCAATGTTAGAAATGTCATGAGAAACAAGAATTATGTAAAAGAATTGATGTAAGTCATTGTTTCCAAGAGAAAGGGAGACCGGAGTGTAAAAAGCGTTGTTTTTGGACGGCAATGAAGAAATGACTATGTTTTGCGATTTCTCCTGCTCAGAAAGACTTAGAAAGTTGATAATTGTGGTCAATGTTAGAAATGTCATGAGAAACAAGAATTATGTAAAAGAATTGATGTAAGTCATTGTTTCCAAGAGAAAGGGAGACAGGAGTGTAAAAAAGCGTTGTTTTTAGACGGCAATGAAGAAATGACTATGTTTTGCGATTTCTCCTGCTCAGAAAGACTTAGAAAGTTGATATTGTGGGAAATGTTAGAAATGTCATGAGAAACAAGAATTATGTAAAAGAATTGATGTAAGTCATTGTTTCCAAGAGAAAGGGAGACCGGAGTGTAAAAAAGCGTTGTTTTTGGACGGCAATGAAGAAATGACTGTTTTGCGATTTCTCTTGCTCAGAAAGACTTAGAAAGTTGATAATTGTGGGCAATGTTAGAAATGTCATGAGAAACAAGAAATATGTAAAAGAATTGATGTAAGTCATTGTTTCCAAGAGAAAGGAGACCGGAGTGTAAAAAAGCGTTGTTTTTGGACGGCAATGAAGAAATGACTATGTTTTGCGATTTCTCTTGCTCAGAAAGACTTAGAAAGTTGATAATTGTGGGCAATGTTAGAAATGTCATGAGAAACAAGAATTATGTAAAAAAATTGATGTAAGTCATTGTTTCCAAGAGAAAGGGAGACAGGAGTGTAAAAAAGCGTTGTTTTTGGACGGCAATGAAGAAATGACTATGTTTTGCGATTTCTCCTGCTCAGAAAGACTTAGAAAGTTGATATTTGTGGGCAATGTTAGAAATGTCATGAGAAACAAGAATTATGTAAAAGAATTGATGTAAGTCATTGTTTCCAAGAGAAAGGGAGACTGGAGTGTAAAAAAGCGTTGTTTTTGGACGGCAATGAAGAAATGACTATGTTTTGCGATTTCTCCTGCTCAGAAAGACTTAGAAAGTTGATAATTGTGGGCAATGTTAGAAATGTCATGAGAAACAAGAATTATGTAAAGAATTGATGTAAGTCATTGTTTCCAAGAGAAAGGGAGACCGGAGTGTAAAAAGCGTTGTTTTTGGACGGCAATGAAGAAATGACTGTTTTGCGATTTCTCTTGCTTAGAAAGACTTAGAAAGTTGATAATTGTGGGCAATGTTAGAAATGTCATGAGAAACAAGAATTATGTAAAAGAATTGATGTAAGTCATTGTTTCCAAGAGAAAGGAAGACAGGAGTGTAAAAAAGCGTTGTTTTTGGACGGCAATGAAGAAATGACTATGTTTTGCGATTTCTCCTGCTCAGAAAGACTTAGAAAGTTGATAATTGTGGGCAATGTTAGAAATGTCATGAGAAACAAGAATTATGTAAAAGAATTGATGTAAGTCATTGTTTCCAAGAGAAAGGGAGACAGGAGTGTAAAAAAGCGTTGTTTTTGGACGGCAATGAAGAAATGACTATGTTTTGCGATTTCTCCTGCTCAGAAAGACTTAGAAAGTTGATAATTGTGGGCAATGTTAGAAATGTCATGAGAAACAAGAATTATGTAAAAGAATTGATGTAAGTCATTGTTTCCAAGAGAAAGGGAGACCGGAGTGTAAAAAAGCGTTGTTTTTGGACGGCAATGAAGAAATGACTATGTTTTGCGATTTCTCCTGCTCAGAAAGACTTAGAAAGTTGATAATTGTGGGCAATGTTAGAAATGTCATGAGAAACAAGAATTATGTAAAAGAATTGATGTAAGTCATTGTTTCCAAGAGAAAGGGAGACAGGAGTGTAAAAAAGCGTTGTTTTTGGACGGCAATGAAGAAATGACTATGTTTTGCGTTTTCTCCTGCTCAGAAAGACTTAGAAAGTTGATAATTGTGGGCAATGTTAGAAATGTCATGAGAAACAAGAATTATGTAATAGAATTGATGTAAGTCATTGTTTCCAAGAGAAAGGGAGACCGGAGTGTAAAAAAGCGTTGTTTTTGGACTGGCAATGAAGAAATGACTGTTTTGCGATTTCTCTTGCTCAGAAAGACTTAGAAAGTTGATAATTGTGGGCAATGTTAGAAATGTCATGAGAAACAAGAATTATGTAAAAGAATTGATGTAAGTCATTGTTTCCAAGAGAAAGGGAGACAGGAGTGTAAAAAAGCGTTGTTTTTGGACGGCAATGAAGAAATGACTATGTTTTGCGATTTCTCCTGCTCAGAAAGACTTAGAAAGTTGATAATTGTGGGAAATGTTAGAAATGTCATGAGAAACAAGAATTATGTAAAAGAATTGATGTAATTCATTGTTTCCAAGAGAAAGGGAGACCGGAGTGTAAAAAAGCGTTGTTTTTGGACGGCAATGAAGAAATGACTGTTTTGCGATTTCTCTTGCTCAGAAAGACTTAGAAAGTTGATAATTGTGGGCAATGTTAGAAATGTCATGAGAAACAAGAATTATGTAAAAGAATTGATGTAAGTCATTGTTTCCAAGAGAAAGGGAGACCGGAGTGTAAAAAAGCGTTGTTTTTGGACGGCAATGAAGAAATGACTATGTTTTGCGATTTCTCCTGCTCAGAAAGACTTAGAAAGTTGATAATTGTGGGCAATGTTAGAAATGTCATGAGAAACAAGAATTATGTAAAAGAATTGATGTAAGTCATTGTTTCCAAGAGAAAGGGAGACCGGAGTGTAAAAAAGCGTTGTTTTTGGACGGCAATGAAGAAATGACTGTTTTGCGATTTCTCTTGCTCAGAAAGACTTAGAAAGTTGATAATTGTGGGAAATGTTAGAAATGTCATGAGAAACAAGAATTATGTAAAAGAATTGATGTAAGTCATTGTTTCCAAGAGAAAGGGAGACCGGAGTGTAAAAAAGCGTTGTTTTTGGACGGCAATGAAGAAATGACTGTTTTGCGATTTCTCTTGCTCAGAAAGACTTAGAAAGTTGATAATTGTGGGCAATGTTAGAAATGTCATGAGAAACAAGAATTATGTAAAAGAATTGATGTAAGTCATTGTTTCCAAGAGAAAGGGAGACCGGAGTGTAAAAAAGCGTTGTTTTTGGACGGCAATGAAGAAATGACTATGTTTTGCGATTTCTCCTGCTCAGAAAGACTTAGAAAGTTGATAATTGTGGGCAATGTTAGAAATGTCATGAGAAACAAGAATTATGTAAAAGAATTGATGTAAGTCATTGTGAAAAGAGAAAGAGAGACCGGAGTGTAAAAAAGCGTTGTTTTTGGACGGCAATGAAGAAATGACTGTTTTGCGATTTCTCTTGCTCAGAAAGACTTAGAAAGTTGATAATTGTGGGCAATGTTAGAAATGTCATGAGAAACAAGAATTATGTAAAAGAATTGATGTAAGTCATTGTTTCCAAGAGAAAGGGAGACCGGAGTGTAAAAAAGCGTTGTTTTTGGACGGCAATGAAGAAATGACTATGTTTTGCGATTTCTCCTGCTCAGAAAGACTTAGAAAGTTGATAATTGTGGTCAATGTTAGAAATGTCATGAGAAACAAGAATTATGTAAAAGAATTGATGTAAGTCATTGTTTCCAAGAGAAAGGGAGACAGGAGTGTAAAAAAGTGTTGTTTTTGGACGGCAATGAAGAAATGACTATGTTTTGCGATTTCTCCTGCTCATAAAGACTTAGAAAGTTGATAATTGTGGGCAATGTTAGAAATGTCATGAGAAACAAGAATTATGTAAAAGAATTGATGTAAGTCATTGTTTCCAAGAGAAAGGGAGACCGGAGTGTAAAAAAGCGTTGTTTTTGGACGGCAATGAAGAAATTACTATGTTTTGCGATTTCTCCTGCTCAGAAAGACTTAGAAAGTTGATAATTGTGGTCAATGTTAGAAATGTCATGAGAAACAAGAATTATGTAAAAGAATTGATGTAAGTCATTGTTTCCAAGAGAAAGGGAGACAGGAGTGTAAAAAAGCGTTGTTTTAGGACGGCAATGAAGAAATGACTATGTTTGCGATTTCTCCTGCTCAGAAAGACTTAGAAAGTTGATAATTGTGGGCAATGTTAGAAATGTCATGAGAAACAAGAATTATGTAAAAGAATTGATGTAAGTCATTGTTTCCAAGAGAAAGGGAGACAGGAGTGTAAAAAAGCGTTGTTTTGGACGGCAATGAAGAAATGACTATGTTTTGCGATTTCTCCTGCTCAGAAAGACTTAGAAAGTTGATAATTGTGGGCAATGTTAGAAATGTCATGAGAAACAAGAATTATGTAAAAGAATTGATGTAAGTCATTGTTTCCAAGAGAAAGGGAGACCGGAGTGTAAAAAAGCGTTGTTTTTGGACGGCAATGAAGAAATGACTGTTTTGCGATTTCTCTTGCTCAGAAAGACTTAGAAAGTTGATAATTGTGGCAATGTTAGAAATGTCATGAGAAACAAGAATTATGTAAAAGAATTGATGTAAGTCATTGTTTCCCAAGAGAAAGGGAGACAGGAGTGTAAAAAAGCGTTGTTTTTAGGCGGCAATGAAGAAATGACTATGTTTTGCGATTTCTCCTGCTCAGAAAGACTTAGAAAGTTGATAATTGTGGTCAATGTTAGAAATGTCATGAGAAACAAGAATTATGTAAAAGAATTGATGTAAGTCATTGTTTCCAAGAGAAAGGGAGACAGGAGTGTAAAAAAGTGTTGTTTTTGGACGGCAATGAAGAAATGACTATGTTTTGCGATTTCTCCTGCTCATAAAGACTTAGAAAGTTGATAATTGTGGGCAATGTTAGAAATGTCATGAGAAACAAGAATTATGTAAAAGAATTGATGTAAGTCATTGTTTCCAAGAGAAAGTACCGGAGTGTAAAAAAGCGTTGTTTTTGGACGGCAATGAAGAAATTACTATGTTTTGCGATTTCTCCTGCTCAGAAAGACTTAGAAAGTTGATAATTGTGGGCAATGTTAGAAATGTCATGAGAAACAAGAATTATGTAAAAGAATTGATGTAAGTCATTGTTTCCAAGAGAAAGGGAGACCGGAGTGTAAAAAAGCGTTGTTTTTGGACGGCAATGAAGAAATGACTGTTTTGCGATTTCTCTTGCTCAGAAAGACTTAGAAAGTTGATAATTGTGGGCAATGTTAGAAATGTCATGAGAAACAAGAATTATGTAAAAGAATTGATGTAAGTCATTGTTTCCAAGAGAAAGGGAGACCGGAGTGTAAAAAAGCGTTGTTTTTGGACGGCAATGAAGAAATGACTATGTTTTGCGATTTCTCCTGCTCAGAAAGACTTAGAAAGTTGATAATTGTGGTCAATGTTAGAAATGTCATGAGAAACAAGAATTATGTAAAAGAATTGATGTAAGTCATTGTTTCCAAGAGAAAGGGAGACATGAGTGTAAAAAAGCGTTGTTTTTAGACGGCAATGAAGAAATGACTATGTTTTGCGATTTCTCCTGCTCAGAAAGACTTAGAAAGTTGATAATTGTGGGAAATGTTAGAAATGTCATGAGAAACAAGAATTATGTAAAAGAATTGATGTAAGTCATTGTTTCCAAGAGAAAGGGAGACCGGAGTGTAAAAAAGCGTTGTTTTTGGACGGCAATGAAGAAATGACTGTTTTGCGATTTCTCTTGCTCAGAAAGACTTAGAAAGTTGATAATTGTGGGCAATGTTAGAAATGTCATGAGAAACAAGAATTATGTAAAAGAATTGATGTAAGTCATTGTTTCCAAGAGAAAGGGAGACCGGAGTGTAAAAAAGCGTTGTTTTTGGACGGCAATGAAGAAATGACTATGTTTTGCGATTTCTCTTGCTCAGAAAGACTTAGAAAGTTGATAATTGTGGGCAATGTTAGAAATGTCATGAGAAACAAGAATTATGTAAAAAAATTGATGTAAGTCATTGTTTCCAAGAGAAAGGGAGACAGGAGTGTAAAAAAGCGTTGTTTTTGGACGGCAATGAAGAAATGACTATGTTTTGCGATTTCTCCTGCTCATAAAGACTTAGAAAGTTGATAATTGTGGGCAATGTTAGAAATGTCATGAGAAACAAGAATTATGTAAAAGAATTGATGTAAGTCATTGTTTCCAAGAGAAAGGGAGACCGGAGTGTAAAAAAGCGTTGTTTTTGGACGGCAATGAAGAAATTACTATGTTTTGCGATTTCTCCTGCTCAGAAAGACTTAGAAAGTTGATAATTGTGGTCAATGTTAGAAATGTCATGAGAAACAAGAATTATGTAAAAGAATTGATGTAAGTCATTGTTTCCAAGAGAAAGGGAGACAGGAGTGTAAAAAAGCGTTGTTTTAGGACGGCAATGAAGAAATGACTATGTTTTGCGATTTCTCCTGCTCAGAAAGACTTAGAAAGTTGATAATTGTGGGCAATGTTAGAAATGTCATGAGAAACAAGAATTATGTAAAAGAATTGATGTAAGTCATTGTTTCCAAGAGAAAGGGAGACAGGAGTGTAAAAAAGCGTTGTTTTTGGACGGCAATGAAGAAATGACTATGTTTTGCGATTTCTCCTGCTCAGAAAGACTTAGAAAGTTGATAATTGTGGGCAATGTTAGAAATGTCATGAGAAACAAGAATTATGTAAAAGAATTGATGTAAGTCATTGTTTCCAAGAGAAAGGGAGACCGGAGTGTAAAAAAGCGTTGTTTTTGGACGGCAATGAAGAAATGACTGTTTTGCGATTTCTCTTGCTCAGAAAGACTTAGAAAGTTGATAATTGTGGGCAATGTTAGAAATGTCATGAGAAACAAGAATTATGTAAAAGAATTGATGTAAGTCATTGTTTCCAAGAGAAAGGGAGACAGGAGTGTAAAAAAGCGTTGTTTTTAGGCGGCAATGAAGAAATGACTATGTTTTGCGATTTCTCCTGCTCAGAAAGACTTAGAAAGTTGATAATTGTGGTCAATGTTAGAAATGTCATGAGAAACAAGAATTATGTAAAAGAATTGATGTAAGTCATTGTTTCCAAGAGAAAGGGAGACAGGAGTGTAAAAAAGTGTTGTTTTTGGACGGCAATGAAGAAATGACTATGTTTTGCGATTTCTCCTGCTCATAAAGACTTAGAAAGTTGATAATTGTGGGCAATGTTAGAAATGTCATGAGAAACAAGAATTATGTAAAAGAATTGATGTAAGTCATTGTTTCCAAGAGAAAGGGAGACCGGAGTGTAAAAAAGCGTTGTTTTTGGACGGCAATGAAGAAATTACTATGTTTTGCGATTTCTCCTGCTCAGAAAGACTTAGAAAGTTGATAATTGTGGGCAATGTTAGAAATGTCATGAGAAACAAGAATTATGTAAAAGAATTGATGTAAGTCATTGTTTCCAAGAGAAAGGGAGACCGGAGTGTAAAAAAGCGTTGTTTTTGGACGGCAATGAAGAAATGACTGTTTTGCGATTTCTCTTGCTCAGAAAGACTTAGAAAGTTGATAATTGTGGGCAATGTTAGAAATGTCATGAGAAACAAGAATTATGTAAAAGAATTGATGTAAGTCATTGTTTCCAAGAGAAAGGGAGACCGGAGTGTAAAAAAGCGTTGTTTTTGGACGGCAATGAAGAAATGACTATGTTTTGCGATTTCTCCTGCTCAGAAAGACTTAGAAAGTTGATAATTGTGGTCAATGTTAGAAATGTCATGAGAAACAAGAATTATGTAAAAGAATTGATGTAAGTCATTGTTTCCAAGAGAAAGGGAGACATGAGTGTAAAAAAGCGTTGTTTTTAGACGGCAATGAAGAAATGACTATGTTTTGCGATTTCTCCTGCTCAGAAAGACTTAGAAAGTTGATAATTGTGGGAAATGTTAGAAATGTCATGAGAAACAAGAATTATGTAAAAGAATTGATGTAAGTCATTGTTTCCAAGAGAAAGGGAGACCGGAGTGTAAAAAAGCGTTGTTTTTGGACGGCAATGAAGAAATGACTGTTTTGCGATTTCTCTTGCTCAGAAAGACTTAGAAAGTTGATAATTGTGGGCAATGTTAGAAATGTCATGAGAAACAAGAATTATGTAAAAGAATTGATGTAAGTCATTGTTTCCAAGAGAAAGGGAGACCGGAGTGTAAAAAAGCGTTGTTTTTGGACGGCAATGAAGAAATGACTATGTTTTGCGATTTCTCTTGCTCAGAAAGACTTAGAAAGTTGATAATTGTGGGCAATGTTAGAAATGTCATGAGAAACAAGAATTATGTAAAAAAATTGATGTAAGTCATTGTTTCCAAGAGAAAGGGAGACAGGAGTGTAAAAAAGCGTTGTTTTTGGACGGCAATGAAGAAATGACTATGTTTTGCGATTTCTCCTGCTCAGAAAGACTTAGAAAGTTGATATTTGTGGGCAATGTTAGAAATGTCATGAGAAACAAGAATTATGTAAAAGAATTGATGTAAGTCATTGTTTCCAAGAGAAAGGGAGACAGGAGTGTAAAAAAGCGTTGTTTTTGGACGGCAATGAAGAAATGACTATGTTTTGCGATTTCTCCTGCTCAGAAAGACTTAGAAAGTTGATAATTGTGGGCAATGTTAGAAATGTCATGAGAAACAAGAATTATGTAAAAGAATTGATGTAAGTCATTGTTTCCAAGAGAAAGGGAGACCGGAGTGTAAAAAAAGCGTTGTTTTTGGACGGCAATGAAGAAATGACTGTTTTGCGATTTCTCTTGCTTAGAAAGACTTAGAAAGTTGATAATTGTGGGCAATGTTAGAAATGTCATGAGAAACAAGAATTATGTAAAAGAATTGATGTAAGTCATTGTTTCCAAGAGAAAGGAAGACAGGAGTGTAAAAAAGCGTTGTTTTTGGACGGCAATGAAGAAATGACTATGTTTTGCGATTTCTCCTGCTCAGAAAGACTTAGAAAGTTGATAATTGTGGGCAATGTTAGAAATGTCATGAGAAACAAGAATTATGTAAAAGAATTGATGTAAGTCATTGTTTCCAAGAGAAAGGGAGACAGGAGTGTAAAAAAGCGTTGTTTTTGGACGGCAATGAAGAAATGACTATGTTTTGCGATTTCTCCTGCTCAGAAAGACTTAGAAAGTTGATAATTGTGGGCAATGTTAGAAATGTCATGAGAAACAAGAATTATGTAAAAGAATTGATGTAAGTCATTGTTTCCAAGAGAAAGGGAGACCGGAGTGTAAAAAAGCGTTGTTTTTGGACGGCAATGAAGAAATGACTATGTTTTGCGATTTCTCCTGCTCAGAAAGACTTAGAAAGTTGATAATTGTGGGCAATGTTAGAAATGTCATGAGAAACAAGAATTATGTAAAAGAATTGATGTAAGTCATTGTTTCCAAGAGAAAGGGAGACAGGAGTGTAAAAAAGCGTTGTTTTTGGACGGCAATGAAGAAATGACTATGTTTTGCGTTTTCTCCTGCTCAGAAAGACTTAGAAAGTTGATAATTGTGGGCAATGTTAGAAATGTCATGAGAAACAAGAATTATGTAAAAGAATTGATGTAAGTCATTGTTTCCAAGAGAAAGGGAGACCGGAGTGTAAAAAAGCGTTGTTTTTGGACGGCAATGAAGAAATGACTGTTTTGCGATTTCTCTTGCTCAGAAAGACTTAGAAAGTTGATAATTGTGGGCAATGTTAGAAATGTCATGAGAAACAAGAATTATGTAAAAGAATTGATGTAAGTCATTGTTTCCAAGAGAAAGGGAGACAGGAGTGTAAAAAAGCGTTGTTTTTGGACGGCAATGAAGAAATGACTATGTTTTGCGATTTCTCCTGCTCAGAAAGACTTAGAAAGTTGATAATTGTGGGAAATGTTAGAAATGTCATGAGAAACAAGAATTATGTAAAAGAATTGATGTAATTCATTGTTTCCAAGAGAAAGGGAGACCGGAGTGTAAAAAAGCGTTGTTTTTGGACGGCAATGAAGAAATGACTGTTTTGCGATTTCTCTTGCTCAGAAAGACTTAGAAAGTTGATAATTGTGGGCAATGTTAGAAATGTCATGAGAAACAAGAATTATGTAAAAGAATTGATGTAAGTCATTGTTTCCAAGAGAAAAGGAGACCGGAGTGTAAAAAAGCGTTGTTTTTGGACGGCAATGAAGAAATGACTATGTTTTGCGATTTCTCCTGCTCAGAAAGACTTAGAAAGTTGATAATTGTGGGCAATGTTAGAAATGTCATGAGAAACAAGAATTATGTAAAAGAATTGATGTAAGTCATTGTTTCCAAGAGAAAGGGAGACAGGAGTGTAAAAAAGTGTTGTTTTTGGACGGCAATGAAGAAATGACTATGTTTTGCGATTTCTCCTGCTCATAAAGACTTAGAAAGTTGATAATTGTGGGCAATGTTAGAAATGTCATGAGAAACAAGAATTATGTAAAAGAATTGATGTAAGTCATTGTTTCCAAGAGAAAGGGAGACCGGAGTGTAAAAAAGCGTTGTTTTTGGACGGCAATGAAGAAATGACTGTTTTGCGATTTCTCTTGCTCAGAAAGACTTAGAAAGTTGATAATTGTGGGAAATGTTAGAAATGTCATGAGAAACAAGAATTATGTAAAAGAATTGATGTAAGTCATTGTTTCCAAGAGAAAGGGAGACCGGAGTGTAAAAAAGCGTTGTTTTTGGACGGCAATGAAGAAATGACTGTTTTGCGATTTCTCTTGCTCAGAAAGACTTAGAAAGTTGATAATTGTGGGCAATGTTAGAAATGTCATGAGAAACAAGAATTATGTAAAAGAATTGATGTAAGTCATTGTGGAAAAGAGAAAGGGAGACCGGAGTGTAAAAAAGCGTTGTTTTTGGACGGCAATGAAGAAATGACTATGTTTTGCGATTTCTCCTGCTCAGAAAGACTTAGAAAGTTGATAATTGTGGGCAATGTTAGAAATGTCATGAGAAACAAGAATTATGTAAAAGAATTGATGTAAGTCATTGTGGAAAAGAGAAAGAGAGACCGGAGTGTAAAAAAGCGTTGTTTTTGGACGGCAATGAAGAAATGACTGTTTTGCGATTTCTCTTGCTCAGAAAGACTTAGAAAGTTGATAATTGTGGGCAATGTTAGAAATGTCACGAGAAACAAGAATTATGTAAAAGAATTGATGTAAGTCATTGTTTCCAAGAGAAAGGGAGACCGGAGTGTAAAAAAGCGTTGTTTTTGGACGGCAATGAAGAAATGACTATGTTTTGCGATTTCTCCTGCTCAGAAAGACTTAGAAAGTTGATAATTGTGGTCAATGTTTGTTAGAAATGTCATGAGAAACAAGAATTATGTAAAAGAATTGATGTAAGTCATTGTTTCCAAGAGAAAGGGAGACAGGAGTGTAAAAAAGTGTTGTTTTTGGACGGCAATGAAGAAATGACTATGTTTTGCGATTTCTCCTGCTCATAAAGACTTAGAAAGTTGATAATTGTGGGCAATGTTAGAAATGTCATGAGAAACAAGAATTATGTAAAAGAATTGATGTAAGTCATTGTTTCCAAGAGAAAGGGAGACCGGAGTGTAAAAAAGCGTTGTTTTTGGACGGCAATGAAGAAATTACTATGTTTTGCGATTTCTCCTGCTCAGAAAGACTTAGAAAGTTGATAATTGTGGTCAATGTTAGAAATGTCATGAGAAACAAGAATTATGTAAAAGAATTGATGTAAGTCATTGTTTCCAAGAGAAAGGGAGACAGGAGTGTAAAAAAGCGTTGTTTTTGGACGGCAATGAAGAAATGACTATGTTTTGCGATTTCTCCTGCTCAGAAAGACTTAGAAAGTTGATAATTGTGGGCAATGTTAGAAATGTCATGAGAAACAAGAATTATGTAAAAGAATTGATGTAAGTCATTGTTTCCAAGAGAAAGGGAGACAGGAGTGTAAAAAAGCGTTGTTTTTGGACGGCAATGAAGAAATGACTATGTTTTGCGATTTCTCCTGCTCAGAAAGACTTAGAAAGTTGATAATTGTGGGCAATGTTAGAAATGTCATGAGAAACAAGAATTATGTAAAAGAATTGATGTAAGTCATTGTTTCCAAGAGAAAGGGAGACCGGAGTGTAAAAAAGCGTTGTTTTTGGACGGCAATGAAGAAATGACTGTTTTGCGATTTCTCTTGCTCAGAAAGACTTAGAAAGTTGATAATTGTGGGCAATGTTAGAAATGTCATGAGAAACAAGAATTATGTAAAAGAATTGATGTAAGTCATTGTTTCCAAGAGAAAGGGAGACAGGAGTGTAAAAAAGCGTTGTTTTTAGGCGGCAATGAAGAAATGACTATGTTTTGCGATTTCTCCTGCTCAGAAAGACTTAGAAAGTTGATAATTGTGGTCAATGTTAGAAATGTCATGAGAAACAAGAATTATGTAAAAGAATTGATGTAAGTCATTGTTTCCAAGAGAAAGGGAGACAGGAGTGTAAAAAAGTGTTGTTTTTGGACGGCAATGAAGAAATGACTATGTTTTGCGATTTCTCCTGCTCATAAAGACTTAGAAAGTTGATAATTGTGGGCAATGTTAGAAATGTCATGAGAAACAAGAATTATGTAAAAGAATTGATGTAAGTCATTGTTTCCAAGAGAAAGGGAGACCGGAGTGTAAAAAAGCGTTGTTTTTGGACGGCAATGAAGAAATTACTATGTTTTGCGATTTCTCCTGCTCAGAAAGACTTAGAAAGTTGATAATTGTGGTCAATGTTAGAAATGTCATGAGAAACAAGAATTATGTAAAAGAATTGATGTAAGTCATTGTTTCCAAGAGAAAGGGAGACAGGAGTGTAAAAAAGCGTTGTTTTTGGACGGCAATGAAGAAATGACTATGTTTTGCGATTTCTCCTGCTCAGAAAGACTTAGAAAGTTGATAATTGTGGGCAATGTTAGAAATGTCATGAGAAACAAGAATTATGTAAAAGAATTGATGTAAGTCATTGTTTCCAAGAGAAAGGGAGACAGGAGTGTAAAAAAGCGTTGTTTTTAGGCGGCAATGAAGAAATGACTATGTTTTGCGATTTCTCCTGCTCAGAAAGACTTAGAAAGTTGATAATTGTGGGAAATGTTAGAAATGTCATGAGAAACAAGAATTATGTAAAAGAATTGATGTAAGTCATTGTTTCCAAGAGAAAGGGAGACCGGAGTGTAAAAAAGCGTTGTTTTTGGACGGCAATGAAGAAATGACTGTTTTGCGATTTCTCTTGCTCAGAAAGACTTAGAAAGTTGATAATTGTGGGCAATGTTAGAAATGTCATGAGAAACAAGAATTATGTAAAAGAATTGATGTAAGTCATTGTTTCCAAGAGAAAGGGAGACCGGAGTGTAAAAAAGCGTTGTTTTTGGACGGCAATGAAGAAATGACTATGTTTTGCGATTTCTCCTGCTCAGAAAGACTTAGAAAGTTGATAATTGTGGGCAATGTTAGAAATGTCATGAGAAACAAGAATTATGTAAAAGAATTGATGTAAGTCATTGTTTCCAAGAGAAAGAGAGACCGGAGTGTAAAAAAGCGTTGTTTTTGGACGGCAATGAAGAAATGACTGTTTTGCGATTTCTCTTGCTCAGAAAGACTTAGAAAGTTGATAATTGTGGGCAATGTTAGAAATGTCATGAGAAACAAGAATTATGTAAAAGAATTGATGTAAGTCATTGTTTCCAAGAGAAAGGGAGACCGGAGTGTAAAAAAGCGTTGTTTTTGGACAGCAATGAAGAAATGACTATGTTTTGCGATTTCTCCTGCTCAGAAAGACTTAGAAAGTTGATAATTGTGGTCAATGTTAGAAATGTCATGAGAAACAAGAATTATGTAAAAGAATTGATGTAAGTCATTGTTTCCAAGAGAAAGGGAGACCGGAGTGTAAAAAAGCGTTGTTTTTGGACGGCAATGAAGAAATGACTGTTTTGCGATTTCTCTTGCTCAGAAAACTTAGAAAGTTGATAATTGTGGGCAATGTTAGAAATGTCATGAGAAACAAGAATTATGTAAAAGAATTGATGTAAGTCATTGTTTCCAAGAGAAAGGGAGACCGGAGTGTAAAAAAGCGTTGTTTTTGGACGGCAATGAAGAAATGACTATGTTTTGCGATTTCTCCTGCTCAGAAAGACTTAGAAAGTTGATAATTGTGGGCAATGTTAGAAATGTCATGAGAAACAAGAATTATGTAAAAAAATTGATGTAAGTCATTGTTTCCAAGAGAAAGGGAGACAGGAGTGTAAAAAAGCGTTGTTTTTGGACGGCAATGAAGAAATGACTATGTTTTGCGATTTCTCCTGCTCAGAAAGACTTAGAAAGTTGATAATTGTGGGCAATGTTAGAAATGTCATGAGAAACAAGAATTATGTAAAAGAATTGATGTAAGTCATTGTTTCCAAGAGAAAGAGAGACCGGAGTGTAAAAAAGCGTTGTTTTTGGACGGCAATGAAGAAATGACTGTTTTGCGATTTCTCTTGCTCAGAAAGACTTAGAAAGTTGATAATTGTGGGCAATGTTAGAAATGTCATGAGAAACAAGAATTATGTAAAAGAATTGATGTAAGTCATTGTTTCCAAGAGAAAGGGAGACCGGAGTGTAAAAAAGCGTTGTTTTTGGACAGCAATGAAGAAATGACTATGTTTTGCGATTTCTCCTGCTCAGAAAGACTTAGAAAGTTGATAATTGTGGTCAATGTTAGAAATGTCATGAGAAACAAGAATTATGTAAAAGAATTGATGTAAGTCATTGTTTCCAAGAGAAAGGGAGACCGGAGTGTAAAAAAGCGTTGTTTTTGGACGGCAATGAAGAAATGACTGTTTTGCGATTTCTCTTGCTCAGAAAACTTAGAAAGTTGATAATTGTGGGCAATGTTAGAAATGTCATGAGAAACAAGAATTATGTAAAAGAATTGATGTAAGTCATTGTTTCCAAGAGAAAGGGAGACCGGAGTGTAAAAAAGCGTTGTTTTTGGACGGCAATGAAGAAATGACTATGTTTTGCGATTTCTCCTGCTCAGAAAGACTTAGAAAGTTGATAATTGTGGGCAATGTTAGAAATGTCATGAGAAACAAGAATTATGTAAAAAAATTGATGTAAGTCATTGTTTCCAAGAGAAAGGGAGACAGGAGTGTAAAAAAGCGTTGTTTTTGGACGGCAATGAAGAAATGACTATGTTTTGCGATTTCTCCTGCTCAGAAAGACTTAGAAAGTTGATAATTGTGGGCAATGTTAGAAATGTCATGAGAAACAAGAATTATGTAAAAGAATTGATGTAAGTCATTGTTTCCAAGAGAAAGGGAGACAGGAGTGTAAAAAAGCGTTGTTTTTGGACGGCAATGAAGAAATGACTATGTTTTGCGATTTCTCCTGCTCAGAAAGACTTAGAAAGTTGATAATTGTGGGAAATGTTAGAAATGTCATGAGAAACAAGAATTATGTAAAAGAATTGATGTAAGTCATTGTTTCCAAGAGAAAGGGAGACCGGAGTGTAAAAAAGCGTTGTTTTTGGACGGCAATGAAGAAATGACTGTTTTGCGATTTCTCTTGCTCAGAAAGACTTAGAAAGTTGATAATTGTGGGCAATGTTAGAAATGTCATGAGAAACAAGAATTATGTAAAAGAATTGATGTAAGTCATTGTTTCCAAGAGAAAGGGAGACCGGAGTGTAAAAAAGCGTTGTTTTTGGACGGCAATGAAGAAATGACTATGTTTTGCGATTTCTCCTGCTCAGAAAGACTTAGAAAGTTGATAATTGTGGGCAATGTTAGAAATGTCATGAGAAACAAGAATTATGTAAAAGAATTGATGTAAGTCATTGTGGAAAAGAGAAAGAGAGACCGGAGTGTAAAAAAGCGTTGTTTTTGGACGGCAATGAAGAAATGACTGTTTTGCGATTTCTCTTGCTCAGAAAGACTTAGAAAGTTGATAATTGTGGGCAATGTTAGAAATGTCATGAGAAACAAGAATTATGTAAAAGAATTGATGTAAGTCATTGTTTCCAAGAGAAAGGGAGACCGGAGTGTAAAAAAGCGTTGTTTTTGGACGGCAATGAAGAAATGACTATGTTTTGCGATTTCTCCTGCTCAGAAAGACTTAGAAAGTTGATAATTGTGGTCAATGTTAGAAATGTCATGAGAAACAAGAATTATGTAAAAGAATTGATGTAAGTCATTGTTTCCAAGAGAAAGGGAGACAGGAGTGTAAAAAAGTGTTGTGTTTGGACGGCAATGAAGAAATGACTATGTTTTGCGATTTCTCCTGCTCATAAAGACTTAGAAAGTTGATAATTGTGGGCAATGTTAGAAATGTCATGAGAAACAAGAATTATGTAAAAGAATTGATGTAAGTCATTGTTTCCAAGAGAAAGGGAGACCGGAGTGTAAAAACGCGTTGTTTTTGGACGGCAATGAAGAAATTACTATGTTTTGCGATTTCTCCTGCTCAGAAAGACTTAGAAAGTTGATAATTGTGGTCAATGTTAGAAATGTCATGAGAAACAAGAATTATGTAAAAGAATTGATGTAAGTCATTGTTTCCAAGAGAAAGGGAGACAGGAGTGTAAAAAAGCGTTGTTTTTGGACGGCAATGAAGAAATGACTATGTTTTGCGATTTCTCCTGCTCAGAAAGACTTAGAAAGTTGATAATTGTGGGCAATGTTAGAAATGTCATGAGAAACAAGAATTATGTAAAAGAATTGATGTAAGTCATTGTTTCCAAGAGAAAGGGAGACAGGAGTGTAAAAAAGCGTTGTTTTTGGACGGCAATGAAGAAATGACTATGTTTTGCGATTTCTCCTGCTCAGAAAGACTTAGAAAGTTGATAATTGTGGGCAATGTTAGAAATGTCATGAGAAACAAGAATTATGTAAAAGAATTGATGTAAGTCATTGTTTCCAAGAGAAAGGGAGACCGGAGTGTAAAAAAGCGTTGTTTTTGGACGGCAATGAAGAAATGACTGTTTTGCGATTTCTCTTGCTCAGAAAGACTTAGAAATTTGATAATTGTGGGCAATGTTAGAAATGTCATGAGAAACAAGAATTATGTAAAAGAATTGATGTAAGTCATTGTTTCCAAGAGAAAGGGAGACAGGAGTGTAAAAAAGCGTTGTTTTTAGGCGGCAATGAAGAAATGACTATGTTTTGCGATTTCTCCTGCTCAGAAAGACTTAGAAAGTTGATAATTGTGGGAAATGTTAGAAATGTCATGAGAAACAAGAATTATGTAAAAGAATTGATGTAAGTCCTTGTTTCCAAGAGAAAGGGAGACCGGAGTGTAAAAAAGCGTTGTTTTTGGACGGCAATGAAGAAATGACTGTTTTGCGATTTCTCTTGCTCAGAAAGACTTAGAAAGTTGATAATTGTGGGCAATGTTAGAAATGTCATGAGAAACAAGAATTATGTAAAAGAATTGATGTAATTCATTGTTTCCAAGAGAAAGGGAGACCGGAGTGTAAAAAAGCGTTGTTTTTGGACGGCAATGAAGAAATGACTATGTTTTGCGATTTCTCCTGCTCAGAAAGACTAAGAAAGTTGATAATTGTGGTCAATGTTAAAAATGTCATGAGAAACAAGAATTATGTAAAAGAATTGATGTAAGTCATTGTTTCCAAGAGAAAGGGAGACCGGAGTGTAAAAAAGCGTTGTTTTTGGACGGCAATGAAGAAATGACTGTTTTGCGATTTCTCTTGCTCAGAAAACTTAGAAAGTTGATAATTGTGGGCAATGTTAGAAATGTCATGAGAAACAAGAATTATGTAAAAGAATTGATGTAAGTCATTGTTTCCAAGAGAAAGGGAGACCGGAGTGTAAAAAAGCGTTGTTTTTGGACGGCAATGAAGAAATGACTATGTTTTGCGATTTCTCCTGCTCAGAAAGACTTAGAAAGTTGATAATTGTGGGCAATGTTAGAAATGTCATGAGAAACAAGAATTATGTAAAAAAATTGATGTAAGTCATTGTTTCCAAGAGAAAGGGAGACAGGAGTGTAAAAAAGCGTTGTTTTTGGACGGCAATGAAGAAATGACTATGTTTTGCGATTTCTCCTGCTCAGAAAGACTTAGAAAGTTGATAATTGTGGGCAATGTTAGAAATGTCATGAGAAACAAGAATTATGTAAAAGAATTGATGTAAGTCATTGTTTCCAAGAGAAAGGGAGACAGGAGTGTAAAAAAGCGTTGTTTTTGGACGGCAATGAAGAAATGACTATGTTTTGCGATTTCTCCTGCTCAGAAAGACTTAGAAAGTTGATAATTGTGGGAAATGTTAGAAATGTCATGAGAAACAAGAATTATGTAAAAGAATTGATGTAAGTCATTGTTTCCAAGAGAAAGCGAGACCGGAGTGTAAAAAAGCGTTGTTTTTGGACGGCAATGAAGAAATGACTGTTTTGCGATTTCTCTTGCTCAGAAAGACTTAGAAAGTTGATAATTGTGGGCAATGTTAGAAATGTCATGAGAAACAAGAATTATGTAAAAGAATTGATGTAAGTCATTGTTTCCAAGAGAAAGGGAGACCGGAGTGTAAAAAAGCGTTGTTTTTGGACGGCAATGAAGAAATGACTATGTTTTGCGATTTCTCCTGCTCAGAAAGACTTAGAAAGTTGATAATTGTGGGCAATGTTAGAAATGTCATGAGAAACAAGAATTATGTAAAAGAATTGATGTAAGTCATTGTTTCCAAGAGAAAGGGAGACAGGAGTGTAAAAAAGCGTTGTTTTTGGACGGCAATGAAGAAATGACTATGTTTTGCGATTTCTCCTGCTCAGAAAGACTTAGAAAGTTGATAATTGTGGGCAATGTTAGAAATGTCATGAGAAACAAGAATTATGTAAAAGAATTGATGTAAGTCATTGTTTCCAAGAGAAAGGGAGACCGGAGTGTAAAAAAGCGTTGTTTTTGGACGGCAATGAAGAAATGACTGTTTTGCGATTTCTCTTGCTCAGAAAGACTTAGAAAGTTGATAATTGTGGGCAATGTTAGAAATGTCATGAGAAACAAGAATTATGTAAAAGAATTGATGTAAGTCATTGTTTCCAAGAGAAAGGGAGACCGGAGTGTAAAAAAGCGTTGTTTTTCGACGGCAATGAAGAAATGACTATGTTTTGCGATTTCTCCTGCTCAGAAAGACTTAGAAAGTTGATAATTGTGGGCAATGTTAGAAATGTCATGAGAAACAAGAATTATGTAAAAGAATTGATGTAAGTCATTGTTTCCAAGAGAAAGGGAGTCAGGAGTGTAAAAAAGCGTTGTTTTTGGACGGCAATGAAGAAATGAC
Source organism: Mixophyes fleayi (assembly GCF_038048845.1). Taxonomy (NCBI): domain Eukaryota; kingdom Metazoa; phylum Chordata; class Amphibia; order Anura; family Limnodynastidae; genus Mixophyes; species Mixophyes fleayi. The sequence continues at coordinate 19,056 of NW_027447009.1, read as the reverse complement.
TATGTTTTGCGATTTCTCCTGCTCAGAAAGACTTAGAAAGTTGATAATTGTGGGAAATGTTAGAAATGTCATGAGAAACAAGAATTATGTAAAAGAATTGATGTAAGTCATTGTTTCCAAGAGAAAGGGAGACAGGAGTGTAAAAAAGCGTTGTTTTTGGACGGCAATGAAGAAATGACTATGTTTTGCGATTTCTCCTGCTCAGAAAGACTTAGAAAGTTGATAATTGTGGGAAATGTTAGAAATGTCATGAGAAACAAGAATTATGTAAAAGAATTGATGTAAGTCATTGTTTCCAAGAGAAAGGGAGACCGGAGTGTAAAAAAGCGTTGTTTTTGGACGGCAATGAAGAAATGACTGTTTTGCGATTTCTCTTGCTCAGAAAGACTTAGAAAGTTGATAATTGTGGGCAATGGTAGAAATGTCATGAGAAACAAGAATTATGTAAAAGAATTGATGTAAGTCATTGTTTCCAAGAGAAAGGGAGACCGGAGTGTAAAAAAGCGTTGTTTTTGGACGGCAATGAAGAAATGACTATGTTTTGCGATTTCTCCTGCTCAGAAAGACTTAGAAAGTTGATAATTGTGGGAAATGTTAGAAATGTCATGAGAAACAAGAATTATGTAAAAGAATTGATGTAAGTCATTGTTTCCAAGAGAAAGGGAGACCGGAGTGTAAAAAAGCGTTGTTTTTGGACGGCAATGAAGAAATGACTGTTTTGCGATTTCTCTTGCTCAGAAAGACTTAGAAAGTTGATAATTGTGGGCAATGTTAGAAATGTCATGAGAAACAAGAATTATGTAAAAGAATTGATGTAAGTCATTGTTTCCAAGAGAAAGGGAGACCGGAGTGTAAAAAAGCGTTGTTTTTGGACGGCAATGAAGAAATGACTATGTTTTGCGATTTCTCCTGCTCAGAAAGACTTAGAAAGTTGATAATTGTGGGAAATGTTAGAAATGTCATGAGAAACAAGAATTATGTAAAAGAATTGATGTAAGTCATTGTTTCCAAGAGAAAGGGAGACCGGAGTGTAAAAAAGCGTTGTTTTTGGACGGCAATGAAGAAATGACTGTTTTGCGATTTCTCTTGCTCAGAAAGACTTAGAAAGTTGATAATTGTGGGCAATGTTAGAAATGTCATGAGAAACAAGAATTATGTAAAAGAATTGATGTAAGTCATTGTTTCCAAGAGAAAGGGAGACCGGAGTGTAAAAAAGCGTTGTTTTTGGACGGCAATGAAGAAATGACTATGTTTTGCGATTTCTCTTGCTCAGAAAGACTTAGAAAGTTGATAATTGTGGGCAATGTTAGAAATGTCATGAGAAACAAGAATTATGTAAAAGAATTGATGTAAGTCATTGTTTCCAAGAGAAAGGGAGACCGGAGTGTAAAAAAGCGTTGTTTTTGGACGGCAATGAAGAAATGACTGTTTTGCGATTTCTCTTGCTCAGAAAGACTTAGAAAGTTGATAATTGTGGGCAATGTTAGAAATGTCATGAGAAACAAGAATTATGTAAAAGAATTGATGTAAGTCATTGTTTCCAAGAGAAAGGGAGACCGGAGTGTAAAAAAGCGTTGTTTTTGGACGGCAATGAAGAAATGACTATGTTTTGCGATTTCTCCTGCTCAGAAAGACTTAGAAAGTTGATAATTGTGGTCAATGTTAGAAATGTCATGAGAAACAAGAATTATGTAAAAGAATTGATGTAAGTCATTGTTTCCAAGAGAAAGGGAGACAGGAGTGTAAAAAAGCGTTGTTTTTAGACGGCAATGAAGAAATGAATATGTTTTGCGATTTCTCCTGCTCAGAAAGACTTAGAAAGTTGATAATTGTGGGAAATGTTAGAAATGTCATGAGAAACAAGAATTATGTAAAAGAATTGATGTAAGTCATTGTTTCCAAGAGAAAGGGAGACCGGAGTGTAAAAAAGCGTTGTTTTTGGACGGCAATGAAGAAATGACTGTTTTGCGATTTCTCTTGCTCAGAAAGACTTAGAAAGTTGATAATTGTGGGCAATGTTAGAAATGTCATGAGAAACAAGAATTATGTAAAAGAACTGATGTAAGTCATTGTTTCCAAGAGAAAGGGAGACCGGAGTGTAAAAAAGCGTTGTTTTTGGACGGCAATGAAGAAATGACTATGTTTTGCGATTTCTCCTGCTCAGAAAGACTTAGAAAGTTGATAATTGTGGGCAATGTTAGAAATGTCATGAGAAACAAGAATTATGTAAAAAAATTGATGTAAGTCATTGTTTCCAAGAGAAAGGGAGACAGGAGTGTAAAAAAGCGTTGTTTTTGGACGGCAATGAAGAAATGACTATGTTTTGCGATTTCTCCTGCTCAGAAAGACTTAGAAAGTTGATAATTGTGGGCAATGTTAGAAATGTCATGAGAAACAAGAATTATGTAAAAGAATTGATGTAAGTCATTGTTTCCAAGAGAAAGGGAGACAGGAGTGTAAAAAAGCGTTGTTTTTGGACGGCAATGAAGAAATGACTATGTTTTGCGATTTCTCCTGCTCAGAAAGACTTAGAAAGTTGATAATTGTGGGCAATGTTAGAAATGTCATGAGAAACAAGAATTATGTAAAAGAATTGATGTAAGTCATTGTTTCCAAGAGAAAGGGAGACCGGAGTGTAAAAAAGCGTTGTTTTTGGACGGCAATGAAGAAATGACTGTTTTGCGATTTCTCTTGCTCAGAAAGACTTAGAAAGTTGATAATTGTGGGCAATGTTAGAAATGTCATGAGAAACAAGAATTATGTAAAAGAATTGATGTAAGTCATTGTTTCCAAGAGAAAGGGAGACAGGAGTGTAAAAAAGCGTTGTTTTTGGACGGCAATGAAGAAATGACTATGTTTTGCGATTTCTCCTGCTCAGAAAGACTTAGAAAGTTGATAATTGTGGGCAATGTTAGAAATGTCATGAGAAACAAGAATTATGTAAAAGAATTGATGTAAGTCATTGTTTCCAAGAGAAAGGGAGACAGGAGTGTAAAAAAGCGTTGTTTTTGGACGGCAATGAAGAAATGACTATGTTTTGCGATTTCTCCTGCTCAGAAAGACTTAGAAAGTTGATAATTGTGGGCAATGTTAGAAATGTCATGAGAAACAAGAATTATGTAAAAGAATTGATGTAAGTTATTGTTTCCAAGAGAAAGGGAGACCGGAGTGTAAAAAAGCGTTGTTTTTGGACGGCAATGAAGAAATGACTGTTTTGCGATTTCTCTTGCTCAGAAAGACTTAGAAAGTTGATAATTGTGGGCAATGTTAGAAATGTCATGAGAAACAAGAATTATGTAAAAGAATTGATGTAAGTCATTGTTTCCAAGAGAAAGGGAGACAGGAGTGTAAAAAAGCATTGTTTTTGGACGGCAATGAAGAAATGACTATGTTTTGCGATTTCTCCTGCTCAGAAAGACTTAGAAAGTTGATAATTGTGGGAAATGTTAGAAATGTCATGAGAAACAAGAATTATGTAAAAGAATTGATGTAAGTCATTGTTTCCAAGAGAAAGGGAGACCGGAGTGTAAAAAAGCGTTGTTTTTGGACGGCAATGAAGAAATGACTGTTTTGCGATTTCTCTTGCTCAGAAAGACTTAGAAAGTTGATAATTGTGGGCAATGTTAGAAATGTCATGAGAAACAAGAATTATGTAAAAGAATTGATGTAAGTCATTGTTTCCAAGAGAAAGGGAGACAGGAGTGTAAAAAAGCGTTGTTTTTGGACGGCAATGAAGAAATGACTATGTTTTGCGATTTCTCCTGCTCAGAAAGACTTAGAAAGTTGATAATTGTGGGAAATGTTAGAAATGTCATGAGAAACAAGAATTATGTAAAAGAATTGATGTAAGTCATTGTTTCCAAGAGAAAGGGAGACCGGAGTGTAAAAAAGCGTTGTTTTTGGACGGCAATGAAGAAATGACTGTTTTGCGATTTCTCTTGCTCAGAAAGACTTACAAAGTTGATAATTGTGGGCAATGTTAGAAATGTCATGAGAAACAAGAATTATGTAAAAGAATTGATGTAAGTCATCGTTTCCAAGAGAAAGGGAGACCGGAGTGTAAAAAAGCGTTGTTTTTGGACGGCAATGAAGAAATGACTATGTTTTGCGATTTCTCCTGCTCAGAAAGACTTAGAAAGTTGATAATTGTGGTCAATGTTAGAAATGTCATGAGAAACAAGAATTATGTAAAAGAATTGATGTAAGTCATTGTTTCCAAGAGAAAGGGAGACAGGAGTGTAAAAAAGCGTTGTTTTTAGACGGCAATGAAGAAATGACTATGTTTTGCGATTTCTCCTGCTCAGAAAGACTTAGAAAGTTGATAATTGTGGGAAATGTTAGAAATGTCATGAGAAACAAGAATTATGTAAAAGAATTGATGTAAGTCATTGTTTCCAAGAGAAAGGGAGACCGGAGTGTAAAAAAGCGTTTTTTTTGGACGGCAATGAAGAAATGACTATTTTGCGATTTCTCTTGCTCAGAAAGACTTAGAAAGTTGATAATTGTGGGCAATGTTAGAAATGTCATGAGAAACAAGAATTATGTAAAAGAATTGATGTAAGTCATTGTTTCCAAGAGAAAGGGAGACCGGAGTGTAAAAAAGCGTTGTTTTTGGACGGCAATGAAGAAATGACTATGTTTTGTGATTTCTCCTGCTCAGAAAGACTTAGAAAGTTGATAATTGTGGGCAATGTTAGAAATGTCATGAGAAACAAGAATTATGTAAAAAAATTGATGTAAGTCATTGTTTCCAAGAGAAAGGGAGACAGGAGTGTAAAAAAGCGTTGTTTTTGGACGGCAATGAAGAAATGACTATGTTTTGCGATTTCTCCTGCTCAGAAAGACTTAGAAAGTTGATAATTGTGGGCAATGTTAGAAATGTCATGAGAAACAAGAATTATGTAAAAGAATTGATGTAAGTCATTGTTTCCAAGAGAAAGGGAGACAGGAGTGTAAAAAAGCGTTGTTTTTGGACGGCAATGAAGAAATGACTATGTTTTGCGATTTCTCCTGCTCAGAAAGACTTAGAAAGTTGATAATTGTGGGCAATGTTAGAAATGTCATGAGAAACAAGAATTATGTAAAAGAATTGATGTAAGTCATTGTTTCCAAGAGAAAGGGAGACCGGAGTGTAAAAAAGCGTTGTTTTTGGACGGCAATGAAGAAATGACTGTTTTGCGATTTCTCTTGCTCAGAAAGACTTAGAAAGTTGATAATTGTGGGCAATGTTAGAAATGTCATGAGAAACAAGAATTATGTAAAAGAATTGATGTAAGTCATTGTTTCCAAGAGAAAGGGAGACAGGAGTGTAAAAAAGCGTTGTTTTTGGACGGCAATGAAGAAATGACTATGTTTTGCGATTTCTCCTGCTCAGAAAGACTTAGAAAGTTGATAATTGTGGGAAATGTTAGAAATGTCATGAGAAACAAGAATTATGTAAAAGAATTGATGTAAGTCATTGTTTCCAAGAGAAAGGGAGACCGGAGTGTAAAAAAGCGTTGTTTTTGGACGGCAATGAAGAAATGACTATGTTTTGCGATTTCTCCTGCTCAGAAAGACTTAGAAAGTTGATAATTGTGGGAAATGTTAGAAATGTCATGAGAAACAAGAATTATGTAAAAGAATTGATGTAAGTCATTGTTTCCAAGAGAAAGGGAGACCGGAGTGTAAAAAAGCGTTGTTTTTGGACGGCAATGAAGAAATGACTGTTTTGCGATTTCTCTTGCTCAGAAAGACTTAGAAAGTTGATAATTGTGGGCAATGTTAGAAATGTCATGAGAAACAAGAATTATGTAAAAGAATTGATGTAAGTCATTGTTTCCAAGAGAAAGGGAGACCGGAGTGTAAAAAAGCGTTGTTTTTGGACGGCAATGAAGAAATGACTATGTTTTGCGATTTCTCCTGCTCAGAAAGACTTAGAAAGTTGATAATTGTGGTCAATGTTAGAAATGTCATGAGAAACAAGAATTATGTAAAAGAATTGATGTAAGTCATTGTTTCCAAGAGAAAGGGAGACAGGAGTGTAAAAAAGCGTTGTTTTTAGACGGCAATGAAGAAATGACTATGTTTTGCGATTTCTCCTGCTCAGAAAGACTTAGAAAGTTGATAATTGTGGGAAATGTTAGAAATGTCATGAGAAACAAGAATTATGTAAAAGAATTGATGTAAGTCATTGTTTCCAAGAGAAAGGGAGACCGGAGTGTAAAAAAGCGTTTTTTTTGGACGGCAATGAAGAAATGACTATTTTGCGATTTCTCTTGCTCAGAAAGACTTAGAAAGTTGATAATTGTGGGCAATGTTAGAAATGTCATGAGAAACAAGAATTATGTAAAAGAATTGATGTAAGTCATTGTTTCCAAGAGAAAGGGAGACCGGAGTGTAAAAAAGCGTTGTTTTTGGACGGCAATGAAGAAATGACTATGTTTTGTGATTTCTCCTGCTCAGAAAGACTTAGAAAGTTGATAATTGTGGGCAATGTTAGAAATGTCATGAGAAACAAGAATTATGTAAAAAAATTGATGTAAGTCATTGTTTCCAAGAGAAAGGGAGACAGGAGTGTAAAAAAGCGTTGTTTTTGGACGGCAATGAAGAAATGACTATGTTTTGCGATTTCTCCTGCTCAGAAAGACTTAGAAAGTTGATAATTGTGGGCAATGTTAGAAATGTCATGAGAAACAAGAATTATGTAAAAGAATTGATGTAAGTCATTGTTTCCAAGAGAAAGGGAGACAGGAGTGTAAAAAAGCGTTGTTTTTGGACGGCAATGAAGAAATGACTATGTTTTGCGATTTCTCCTGCTCAGAAAGACTTAGAAAGTTGATAATTGTGGGCAATGTTAGAAATGTCATGAGAAACAAGAATTATGTAAAAGAATTGATGTAAGTCATTGTTTCCAAGAGAAAGGGAGACCGGAGTGTAAAAAAGCGTTGTTTTTGGACGGCAATGAAGAAATGACTGTTTTGCGATTTCTCTTGCTCAGAAAGACTTAGAAAGTTGATAATTGTGGGCAATGTTAGAAATGTCATGAGAAACAAGAATTATGTAAAAGAATTGATGTAAGTCATTGTTTCCAAGAGAAAGGGAGACAGGAGTGTAAAAAAGCGTTGTTTTTGGACGGCAATGAAGAAATGACTATGTTTTGCGATTTCTCCTGCTCAGAAAGACTTAGAAAGTTGATAATTGTGCGAAATGTTAGAAATGTCATGAGAAACAAGAATTATGTAAAAGAATTGATGTAAGTCATTGTTTCCAAGAGAAAGGGAGACCGGAGTGTAAAAAAGCGTTGTTTTTGGACGGCAATGAAGAAATGACTATGTTTTGCGATTTCTCCTGCTCAGAAAGACTTAGAAAGTTGATAATTGTGGTCAATGTTAGAAATGTCATGAGAAACAAGAATTATGTAAAAGAATTGATGTAAGTCATTGTTTCCAAGAGAAAGGGAGACAGGAGTGTAAAAAAGCGTTGTTTTTAGACGGCAATGAAGAAATGACTATGTTTTGCGATTTCTCCTGCTCAGAAAGACTTAGAAAGTTGATAATTGTGGGAAATGTTAGAAATGTCATGAGAAACAAGAATTATGTAAAAGAATTGATGTAAGTCATTGTTTCCAAGAGAAAGGGAGACCGGAGTGTAAAAAAGCGTTGTTTTTGGACGGCAATGAAGAAATGACTATGTTTTGCGATTTCTCCTGCTCAGAAAGACTTAGAAAGTTGATAATTGTGGGCAATGTTAGAAATGTCATGAGAAACAAGAATTATGTAAAAGAATTGATGTAAGTCATTGTTTCCAAGAGAAAGGGAGACAGGAGTGTAAAAAAGCGTTGTTTTTGGACGGCAATGAAGAAATGACTATGTTTTGCGATTTCTCCTGCTCTGAAAGACTTAGAAAGTTGATAATTGTGGGCAATGTTAGAAATGTCATGAGAAACAAGAATTATGTAAAAGAATTGATGTAAGTCATTGTTTCCAAGAGAAAGGGAGACCGGAGTGTAAAAAAGCGTTGTTTTTGGACGGCAATGAAGAAATGACTGTTTTGCGATTTCTCCTGCTCAGAAAGACTTAGAAAGTTGATAATTGTGGTCAATGTTAGAAATGTCATGAGAAACAAGAATTATGTAAAAGAATTGATGTAAGTCATTGTTTCCAAGAGAAAGGGAGACAGGAGTGTAAAAAAGCGTTGTTTTTAGACGGCAATGAAGAAATGACTATGTTTTGCGATTTCTCCTGCTCAGAAAGACTTAGAAAGTTGATAATTGTGGGAAATGTTAGAAATGTCATGAGAAACAAGAATTATGTAAAAGAATTGATGTAAGTCATTGTTTCCAAGAGAAAGGGAGACCGGAGTGTAAAAAAGCGTTGTTTTTGGACGGCAATGAAGAAATGACTATGTTTTGCGATTTCTCCTGCTCAGAAAGACTTAGAAAGTTGATAATTGTGGGCAATGTTAGAAATGTCATGAGAAACAAGAATTATGTAAAAGAATTGATGTAAGTCATTGTTTCCAAGAGAAAGGGAGACAGGAGTGTAAAAAAGCGTTGTTTTTGGACGGCAATGAAGAAATGACTATGTTTTGCGATTTCTCTTGCTCAGAAAGACTTAGAAAGTTGATAATTGTGGGCAATGTTAGAAATGTCATGAGAAACAAGAATTATGTAAAAGAATTGATGTAAGTCATTGTTTCCAAGAGAAAGGGAGACCGGAGTGTAAAAAAGCGTTGTTTTTGGACGGCAATGAAGAAATGACTGTTTTGCGATTTCTCCTGCTCAGAAAGACTTAGAAAGTTGATAATTGTGGTCAATGTTAGAAATGTCATGAGAAACAAGAATTATGTAAAAGAATTGATGTAAGTCATTGTTTCCAAGAGAAAGGGAGACAGGAGTGTAAAAAAGCGTTGTTTTTAGACGGCAATGAAGAAATGACTATGTTTTGCGATTTCTCCTGCTCAGAAAGACTTAGAAAGTTGATAATTGTGGGAAATGTTAGAAATGTCATGAGAAACAAGAATTATGTAAAAGAATTGATGTAAGTCATTGTTTCCAAGAGAAAGGGAGACCGGAGTGTAAAAAAGCGTTGTTTTTGGACGGCAATGAAGAAATGACTATGTTTTGCGATTTCTCCTGCTCAGAAAGACTTAGAAAGTTGATAATTGTGGGCAATGTTAGAAATGTCATGAGAAACAAGAATTATGTAAAAGAATTGATGTAAGTCATTGTTTCCAAGAGAAAGGGAGACAGGAGTGTAAAAAAGCGTTGTTTTTGGACGGCAATGAAGAAATGACTATGTTTTGCGATTTCTCCTGCTCTGAAAGACTTAGAAAGTTGATAATTGTGGGCAATGTTAGAAATGTCATGAGAAACAAGAATTATGTAAAAGAATTGATGTAAGTCATTGTTTCCAAGAGAAAGGGAGACCGGAGTGTAAAAAAGCGTTGTTTTTGGACGGCAATGAAGAAATGACTATGTTTTGCGATTTCTCTTGCTCAGAAAGACTTAGAAAGTTGATAATTGTGGGCAATGTTAGAAATGTCATGAGAAACAAGAATTATGTAAAAGAATTGATGTAAGTCATTGTTTCCAAGAGAAAGGGAGACCGGAGTGTAAAAAAGCGTTGTTTTTGGACGGCAATGAAGAAATGACTGTTTTGCGATTTCTCCTGCTCAGAAAGACTTAGAAAGTTGATAATTGTGGTCAATGTTAGAAATGTCATGAGAAACAAGAATTATGTAAAAGAATTGATGTAAGTCATTGTTTCCAAGAGAAAGGGAGACAGGAGTGTAAAAAAGCGTTGTTTTTAGACGGCAATGAAGAAATGACTATGTTTTGCGATTTCTCCTGCTCAGAAAGACTTAGAAAGTTGATAATTGTGGGAAATGTTAGAAATGTCATGAGAAACAAGAATTATGTAAAAGAATTGATGTAAGTCATTGTTTCCAAGAGAAAGGGAGACCGGAGTGTAAAAAAGCGTTGTTTTTGGACGGCAATGAAGAAATGACTATGTTTTGCGATTTCTCCTGCTCAGAAAGACTTAGAAAGTTGATAATTGTGGGCAATGTTAGAAATGTCATGAGAAACAAGAATTATGTAAAAGAATTGATGTAAGTCATTGTTTCCAAGAGAAAGGGAGACAGGAGTGTAAAAAAGCGTTGTTTTTGGACGGCAATGAAGAAATGACTATGTTTTGCGATTTCTCCTGCTCTGAAAGACTTAGAAAGTTGATAATTGTGGGCAATGTTAGAAATGTCATGAGAAACAAGAATTATGTAAAAGAATTGATGTAAGTCATTGTTTCCAAGAGAAAGGGAGACCGGAGTGTAAAAAAGCGTTGTTTTTGGACGGCAATGAAGAAATGACTATGTTTTGCGATTTCTCCTGCTCAGAAAGACTTAGAAAGTTGATAATTGTGGGCAATGTAAGAAATGTCATGAGAAACAAGAATTATGTAAAAGAATTGATGTAAGTCATTGTTTCCAAGAGAAAGGGAGACCGGAGTGTAAAAAAGCGTTGTTTTTGGACGGCAATGAAGAAATGACTGTTTTGCGATTTCTCTTGCTCAGAAAGACTTAGAAAGTTGATAATTGTGGGCAATGTTAGAAATGTCATGAGAAACAAGAATTATGTAAAAGAATTGATGTAAGTCATTGTTTCCAAGAGAAAGGGAGACCGGAGTGTAAAAAAGCGTTGTTTTTGGACGGCAATGAAGAAATGACTATGTTTTGCGATTTCTCCTGCTCCGAAAGACTTAGAAAGTTGATAATTGTGGGCAATGTTAGAAATGTCATGAGAAACAAGAATTATGTAAAAGAATTGATGTAAGTCATTTTTTCCAAGAGAAAGGGAGACCGGAGTGTAAAAAAGCGTTGTTTTTGGACGGCAATGAAGAAATGACTGTTTTGCGATTTCTCTTGCTCAGAAAGACTTAGAAAGTTGATAATTGTGGGCAATGTTAGAAATGTCATGAGAAACAAGAATTATGTAAAAGAATTGATGTAAGTCATTGTTTCCAAGAGAAAGGGAGACCGGAGTGTAAAAAAGCGTTGTTTTTGGACGGCAATGAAGAAATGACTATGCTTTGCGATTTCTCCTGCTCAGAAAGACTTAGAAAGTTGATAATTGTGGTCAATGTTAGAAATGTCATGAGAAACAAGAATTATGTAAAAGAATTGATGTAAGTCATTGTTTCCAAGAGAAAGGGAGACAGGAGTGTAAAAAATCGTTGTTTTTAGACGGCAATGAAGAAATGACTATGTTTTGCGATTTCTCCTGCTCAGAAAGACTTAGAAAGTTGATAATTGTGGGCAATGTTAGAAATGTCATGAGAAACAAGAATTATGTAAAAAAATTGATGTAAGTCATTGTTTCCAAGAGAAAGGGAGACAGGAGTGTAAAAAAGCGTTGTTTTTGGACGGCAATGAAGAAATGACTATGTTTTGCGATTTCTCCTGCTCAGAAAGACTTAGAAAGTTGATAATTGTAGGCAATGTTAGAAATGTCATGAGAAACAAGAATTATGTAAAAGAATTGATGTAAGTCATTGTTTCCAAGAGAAAGGGAGACAGGAGTGTAAAAAAGCGTTGTTTTTGGACGGCAATGAAGAAATGACTATGTTTTGCGATTTCTCCTGCTCAGAAAGACTTAGAAAGTTGATAATTGTGGGCAATGTTAGAAATGTCATGAGAAACAAGAATTATGTAAAAGAATTGATGTAAGTCATTGTTTCCAAGAGAAAGGGAGACCGGAGTGTAAAAAAGCGTTGTTTTTGGACGGCAATGAAGAAATGACTATGTTTTGCGATTTCTCCTGCTCAGAAAGACTTAGAAAGTTGATAATTGTGGTCAATGTTAGAAATGTCATGAGAAACAAGAATTATGTAAAAGAATTGATGTAAGTCATTGTTTCCAAGAGAAAGGGAGACAGGAGTGTAAAAAAGCGTTGTTTTTAGACGGCAATGAAGAAATGACTATGTTTTGCGATTTCTCCTGCTCAGAAAGACTTAGAAAGTTGATAATTGTGGGAAATGTTAGAAATGTCATGAGAAACAAGAATTATGTAAAAGAATTGATGTAAGTCATTGTTTCCAAGAGAAAGGGAGACCGGAGTGTAAAAAAGCGTTGTTTTTGGACGGCAATGAAGAAATGACTATGTTTTGCGATTTCTCCTGCTCAGAAAGACTTAGAAAGTTGATAATTGTGGGCAATGTTAGAAATGTCATGAGAAACAAGAATTATGTAAAAGAATTGATGTAAGTCATTGTTTCCAAGAGAAAGGGAGACCGGAGTGTAAAAAAGCGTTGTTTTTGGACGGCAATGAAGAAATGACTGTTTTGCGATTTCTCTTGCTCAGAAAGACTTAGAAAGTTGATAATTGTGGGCAATGTTAGAAATGTCATGAGAAACAAGAATTATGTAAAAGAATTGATGTAAGTCATTGTTTCCAAGAGAAAGGGAGTCAGGAGTGTAAAAAAGCGTTGTTTTTGGACGGCAATGAAGAAATGACTATGTTTTGCGATTTCTCCTGCTCAGAAAGACTTAGAAAGTTGATAATTGTGGAAAATGTTAGAAATGTCATGAGAAACAAGAATTATGTAAAAGAATTGATGTAAGTCATTGTTTCCAAGAGAAAGGGAGACAGGAGTGTAAAAAAGCGTTGTTTTTGGACGGCAATGAAGAAATGACTATGTTTTGCGATTTCTCCTGCTCAGAAAGACTTAGAAAGTTGATAATTGTGGGAAATGTTAGAAATGTCATGAGAAACAAGAATTATGTAAAAGAATTGATGTAAGTCATTGTTTCCAAGAGAAAGGGAGACCGGAGTGTAAAAAAGCGTTGTTTTTGGACGGCAATGAAGAAATGACTGTTTTGCGATTTCTCTTGCTCAGAAAGACTTAGAAAGTTGATAATTGTGGGCAATGGTAGAAATGTCATGAGAAACAAGAATTATGTAAAAGAATTGATGTAAGTCATTGTTTCCAAGAGAAAGGGAGACCGGAGTGTAAAAAAGCGTTGTTTTTGGACGGCAATGAAGAAATGACTATGTTTTGCGATTTCTCCTGCTCAGAAAGACTTAGAAAGTTGATAATTGTGGGAAATGTTAGAAATGTCATGAGAAACAAGAATTATGTAAAAGAATTGATGTAAGTCATTGTTTCCAAGAGAAAGGGAGACCGGAGTGTAAAAAAGCGTTGTTTTTGGACGGCAATGAAGAAATGACTGTTTTGCGATTTCTCTTGCTCAGAAAGACTTAGAAAGTTGATAATTGTGGGCAATGTTAGAAATGTCATGAGAAACAAGAATTATGTAAAAGAATTGATGTAAGTCATTGTTTCCAAGAGAAAGGGAGACCGGAGTGTAAAAAAGCGTTGTTTTTGGACGGCAATGAAGAAATGACTATGTTTTGCGATTTCTCCTGCTCAGAAAGACTTAGAAAGTTGATAATTGTGGGAAATGTTAGAAATGTCATGAGAAACAAGAATTATGTAAAAGAATTGATGTAAGTCATTGTTTCCAAGAGAAAGGGAGACCGGAGTGTAAAAAAGCGTTGTTTTTGGACGGCAATGAAGAAATGACTATGTTTTGCGATTTCTCCTGCTCAGAAAGACTTAGAAAGTTGATAATTGTGGTCAATGTTAGAAATGTCATGAGAAACAAGAATTATGTAAAAGAATTGATGTAAGTCATTGTTTCCAAGAGAAAGGGAGACAGGAGTGTAAAAAAGCGTTGTTTTTAGACGGCAATGAAGAAATGACTATGTTTTGCGATTTCTCCTGCTCAGAAAGACTTAGAAAGTTGATAATTGTGGGAAATGTTAGAAATGTCATGAGAAACAAGAATTATGTAAAAGAATTGATGTAAGTCATTGTTTCCAAGAGAAAGGGAGACCGGAGTGTAAAAAAGCGTTGTTTTTGGACGGCAATGAAGAAATGACTATGTTTTGCGATTTCTCCTGCTCAGAAAGACTTAGAAAGTTGATAATTGTGGGCAATGTTAGAAATGTCATGAGAAACAAGAATTATGTAAAAGAATTGATGTAAGTCATTGTTTCCAAGAGAAAGGGAGACAGGAGTGTAAAAAAGCGTTGTTTTTGGACGGCAATGAAGAAATGACTATGTTTTGCGATTTCTCCTGCTCTGAAAGACTTAGAAAGTTGATAATTGTGGGCAATGTTAGAAATGTCATGAGAAACAAGAATTATGTAAAAGAATTGATGTAAGTCATTGTTTCCAAGAGAAAGGGAGACCGGAGTGTAAAAAAGCGTTGTTTTTGGACGGCAATGAAGAAATGACTGTTTTGCGATTTCTCCTGCTCAGAAAGACTTAGAAAGTTGATAATTGTGGTCAATGTTAGAAATGTCATGAGAAACAAGAATTATGTAAAAGAATTGATGTAAGTCATTGTTTCCAAGAGAAAGGGAGACAGGAGTGTAAAAAAGCGTTGTTTTTAGACGGCAATGAAGAAATGACTATGTTTTGCGATTTCTCCTGCTCAGAAAGACTTAGAAAGTTGATAATTGTGGGAAATGTTAGAAATGTCATGAGAAACAAGAATTATGTAAAAGAATTGATGTAAGTCATTGTTTCCAAGAGAAAGGGAGACCGGAGTGTAAAAAAGCGTTGTTTTTGGACGGCAATGAAGAAATGACTATGTTTTGCGATTTCTCCTGCTCAGAAAGACTTAGAAAGTTGATAATTGTGGGCAATGTTAGAAATGTCATGAGAAACAAGAATTATGTAAAAGAATTGATGTAAGTCATTGTTTCCAAGAGAAAGGGAGACAGGAGTGTAAAAAAGCGTTGTTTTTGGACGGCAATGAAGAAATGACTATGTTTTGCGATTTCTCTTGCTCAGAAAGACTTAGAAAGTTGATAATTGTGGGCAATGTTAGAAATGTCATGAGAAACAAGAATTATGTAAAAGAATTGATGTAAGTCATTGTTTCCAAGAGAAAGGGAGACAGGAGTGTAAAAAAGCGTTGTTTTTGGACGGCAATGAAGAAATGACTATGTTTTGCGATTTCTCTTGCTCAGAAAGACTTAGAAAGTTGATAATTGTGGGCAATGTTAGAAATGTCATGAGAAACAAGAATTATGTAAAAGAATTGATGTAAGTCATTGTTTCCAAGAGAAAGGGAGACCGGAGTGTAAAAAAGCGTTGTTTTTGGACGGCAATGAAGAAATGACTGTTTTGCGATTTCTCCTGCTCAGAAAGACTTAGAAAGTTGATAATTGTGGTCAATGTTAGAAATGTCATGAGAAACAAGAATTATGTAAAAGAATTGATGTAAGTCATTGTTTCCAAGAGAAAGGGAGACAGGAGTGTAAAAAAGCGTTGTTTTTAGACGGCAATGAAGAAATGACTATGTTTTGCGATTTCTCCTGCTCAGAAAGACTTAGAAAGTTGATAATTGTGGGAAATGTTAGAAATGTCATGAGAAACAAGAATTATGTAAAAGAATTGATGTAAGTCATTGTTTCCAAGAGAAAGGGAGACCGGAGTGTAAAAAAGCGTTGTTTTTGGACGGCAATGAAGAAATGACTATGTTTTGCGATTTCTCCTGCTCAGAAAGACTTAGAAAGTTGATAATTGTGGGCAATGTTAGAAATGTCATGAGAAACAAGAATTATGTAAAAGAATTGATGTAAGTCATTGTTTCCAAGAGAAAGGGAGACAGGAGTGTAAAAAAGCGTTGTTTTTGGACGGCAATGAAGAAATGACTATGTTTTGCGATTTCTCCTGCTCTGAAAGACTTAGAAAGTTGATAATTGTGGGCAATGTTAGAAATGTCATGAGAAACAAGAATTATGTAAAAGAATTGATGTAAGTCATTGTTTCCAAGAGAAAGGGAGACCGGAGTGTAAAAAAGCGTTGTTTTTGGACGGCAATGAAGAAATGACTATGTTTTGCGATTTCTCTTGCTCAGAAAGACTTAGAAAGTTGATAATTGTGGGCAATGTTAGAAATGTCATGAGAAACAAGAATTATGTAAAAGAATTGATGTAAGTCATTGTTTCCAAGAGAAAGGGAGACAGGAGTGTAAAAAAGCGTTGTTTTTGGACGGCAATGAAGAAATGACTATGTTTTGCGATTTCTCCTGCTCAGAAAGACTTAGAAAGTTGATAATTGTGGGAAATGTTAGAAATGTCATGAGAAACAAGAATTATGTAAAAGAATTGATGTAAGTCATTTTTTCCAAGAGAAAGGGAGACCGGAGTGTAAAAAAGCGTTGTTTTTGGACGGCAATGAAGAAATGACTGTTTTGCGATTTCTCTTGCTCAGAAAGACTTAGAAAGTTGATAATTGTGGGCAATGTTAGAAATGTCATGAGAAACAAGAATTATGTAAAAGAATTGATGTAAGTCATTGTTTCCAAGAGAAAGGGAGACAGGAGTGTAAAAAAGCGTTGTTTTTGGACGGCAATGAAGAAATGACTATGTTTTGCGATTTCTCCTGCTCAGAAAGACTTAGAAAGTTGATAATTGTGGGCAATGTTAGAAATGTCATGAGAAACAAGAATTATGTAAAAGAATTGATGTAAGTCATTGTTTCCAAGAGAAAGGGAGACAGGAGTGTAAAAAAGCGTTGTTTTTGGACGGCAATGAAGAAATGACTATGTTTTGCGATTTCTCCTGCTCAGAAAGACTTAGAAAGTTGATAATTGTGGGCAATGTTAGAAATGTCATGAGAAACAAGAATTATGTAAAAGAATTGATGTAAGTCATTGTTTCCAAGAGAAAGGGAGACCGGAGTGTAAAAAAGCGTTGTTTTTGGACGGCAATGAAGAAATGACTGTTTTGCGATTTCTCTTGCTCAGAAAGACTTAGAAAGTTGATAATTGTGGGCAATGTTAGAAATGTCATGAGAAACAAGAATTATGTAAAAGAATTGATGTAAGTCATTGTTTCCAAGAGAAAGGGAGACAGGAGTGTAAAAAAGCGTTGTTTTTGGACGGCAATGAAGAAATGACTATGTTTTGCGATTTCTCCTGCTCAGAAAGACTTAGAAAGTTGATAATTGTGGGAAATGTTAGAAATGTCATGAGAAACAAGAATTATGTAAAAGAATTGATGTAAGTCATTGTTTCCAAGAGAAAGGGAGACAGGAGTGTAAAAAAGCGTTGTTTTTGGACGGCAATGAAGAAATGACTATGTTTTGCGATTTCTCCTGCTCAGAAAGACTTAGAAAGTTGATAATTGTGGGCAATGTTAGAAATGTCATGAGAAACAAGAATTATGTAAAAGAATTGATGTAAGTCATTGTTTCCAAGAGAAAGGGAGACAGGAGTGTAAAAAAGCGTTGTTTTTGGACGGCAATGAAGAAATGACTATGTTTTGCGATTTCTCCTGCTCAGAAAGACTTAGAAAGTTGATAATTGTGGGCAATGTTAGAAATGTCATGAGAAACAAGAATTATGTAAAAGAATTGATGTAAGTCATTGTTTCCAAGAGAAAGGGAGACCGGAGTGTAAAAAAGCGTTGTTTTTGGACGGCAATGAAGAAATGACTGTTTTGCGATTTCTCTTGCTCAGAAAGACTTAGAAAGTTGATAATTGTGGGCAATGTTAGAAATGTCATGAGAAACAAGAATTATGTAAAAGAATTGATGTAAGTCATTGTTTCCAAGAGAAAGGGAGACAGGAGTGTAAAAAAGCGTTGTTTTTGGACGGCAATGAAGAAATGACTATGTTTTGCGATTTCTCCTGCTCAGAAAGACTTAGAAAGTTGATAATTGTGGGAAATGTTAGAAATGTCATGAGAAACAAGAATTATGTAAAAGAATTGATGTAAGTCATTGTTTCCAAGAGAAAGGGAGACCGGAGTGTAAAAAAGCGTTGTTTTTGGACGGCAATGAAGAAATGACTATGTTTTGCGATTTCTCCTGCTCAGAAAGACTTAGAAAGTTGATAATTGTGGTCAATGTTAGAAATGTCATGAGAAACAAGAATTATGTAAAAGAATTGATGTAAGTCATTGTTTCCAAGAGAAAGGGAGACAGGAGTGTAAAAAAGCGTTGTTTTTAGACGGCAATGAAGAAATGACTATGTTTTGCGATTTCTCCTGCTCAGAAAGACTTAGAAAGTTGATAATTGTGGGAAATGTTAGAAATGTCATGAGAAACAAGAATTATGTAAAAGAATTGATGTAAGTCATTGTTTCCAAGAGAAAGGGAGACCGGAGTGTAAAAAAGCGTTGTTTTTGGACGGCAATGAAGAAATGACTATGTTTTGCGATTTCTCCTGCTCAGAAAGACTTAGAAAGTTGATAATTGTGGGCAATGTTAGAAATGTCATGAGAAACAAGAATTATGTAAAAGAATTGATGTAAGTCATTGTTTCCAAGAGAAAGGGAGACAGGAGTGTAAAAAAGCGTTGTTTTTGGACGGCAATGAAGAAATGACTATGTTTTGCGATTTCTCCTGCTCTGAAAGACTTAGAAAGTTGATAATTGTGGGCAATGTTAGAAATGTCATGAGAAACAAGAATTATGTAAAAGAATTGATGTAAGTCATTGTTTCCAAGAGAAAGGGAGACCGGAGTGTAAAAAAGCGTTGTTTTTGGACGGCAATGAAGAAATGACTGTTTTGCGATTTCTCCTGCTCAGAAAGACTTAGAAAGTTGATAATTGTGGTCAATGTTAGAAATGTCATGAGAAACAAGAATTATGTAAAAGAATTGATGTAAGTCATTGTTTCCAAGAGAAAGGGAGACAGGAGTGTAAAAAAGCGTTGTTTTTAGACGGCAATGAAGAAATGACTATGTTTTGCGATTTCTCCTGCTCAGAAAGACTTAGAAAGTTGATAATTGTGGGAAATGTTAGAAATGTCATGAGAAACAAGAATTATGTAAAAGAATTGATGTAAGTCATTGTTTCCAAGAGAAAGGGAGACCGGAGTGTAAAAAAGCGTTGTTTTTGGACGGCAATGAAGAAATGACTATGTTTTGCGATTTCTCCTGCTCAGAAAGACTTAGAAAGTTGATAATTGTGGGCAATGTTAGAAATGTCATGAGAAACAAGAATTATGTAAAAGAATTGATGTAAGTCATTGTTTCCAAGAGAAAGGGAGACCGGAA
>NW_027447008.1:0-39805 GCF_038048845.1 Mixophyes fleayi | reverse complement strand
TGAGTGCTTCTTCCCGGACTATTAGGAACCGTGGACGTCCTCTATCCTGAGGGACTGCGCATGCGCAGCCCTTTCCAAACCTTCAGTGTATGTTCCTTTAACTTAATTGGCAGATCAGGCAACCTCCCTATATTAAGCACCTGTGGTCAACACCACGTTGCCTGATCTTGGAGTCTCATTCCCCATGAGTCTCTGAAGGTGTTCCTGTGTTTCCTCGTTTATTCAGCCCAGCTGATTCCTGTGGTTTCCAAACCACTTCTACCTCTGTGGTTTCCAAACCACTTCTACTACTGTGGTTCCCATACCACTTCTACCATCTACTGTATCATCGTGACTGTGAGCTGATTCCTATCCGCTGCCTCCGTGCACTACAGTCTTCAAACCACTTCTCCTACTGTGGTTCCCATACCACTTCTACCATCTACTGTATCATCGTGACTGTGAGCTGATTCCTATCCGCTGCCTCCGTGCACTACAGTCTTCTAACCACTTCTACTCTACCATTTATTATTGGGACTGTTAGCTGATGCCTATCCGCTGCCTCCGTGCACTACAGTCTTCAACCTGCAACTCGTCTGTGTTTCATCATCGTGACTGCTAGCTGATTCCTATCCGCTGCCTCCGTGCACTACAGTCTTCAACCTGCAACTCGTCTGTGTTTCATCATCGTGACTGCTAGCTGATTCCTATCCGCTGCCTCCGTGCACTACAGTCTTCAACCTGCAACCCGTCTGTGTTTCATCGTGACTGTTTGGCTGATTCCTATCCGCTGCCTCTGTGCGCTTCAGTCTTCAGTCCTTGTCAACGCTCCCGTGTTTCCTTGAGTCTGCCTCCACTATTGCTACCCGCTATTCTCCGTGATCAACAGTGCCTGTTCAACTCTGCTCTCCCGTGTCCCATCGTTACTGCACCTGCTGGTTGCTATTGGCTACCTCCGTGTTCCCGCAGAGACCCGCTGCTGCTACTCCTCAGCACTACTCATCCATCTACTGCTGATCCGCTCTCCACGCTTTCCTGTGTTCCCTGCTGGTCTACCTACCCGTGCGCTGCACCTACTAGACCACCGCTTCACCCATCCAGGGACTTC
The DNA here is from genome assembly GCF_038048845.1 of Mixophyes fleayi. Taxonomy (NCBI): domain Eukaryota; kingdom Metazoa; phylum Chordata; class Amphibia; order Anura; family Limnodynastidae; genus Mixophyes; species Mixophyes fleayi. The sequence goes on along the minus strand of NW_027447008.1, from coordinate 38,718 downwards.
GCATCCTGCCGGCCTCCTGCCGTTCAGGTATCTCTGCACTCCTGTCTGACTGCCTCCTGAACCACGGTATGCATACTTCTCATTGACTGTGCTGTGTATTGCATACCTTGCTGGACTGTGTTGGTTCTCCTCTGGAGTGTGCTATCCGCTGAGTCTATTGCCATCATTGACTGTGTTATCTTATGCTGGACTACTTCAAGAGACTTTCTATATTGGCAGTATTGTTCAGTCATCTATACATTTATATTGTGCATATCACTGTGGTTCAAAGTCAAGGTGCCCGTGTATATCTTGTGTTGCAGTCTCTCCCCGTGCACCTCCTCACATATATATTCAGTGGTACAACTTGCTGAAGGCAGACCACTGATCCCTGTTTCCTGTATCACCTGTTCCAGTATCCTCTCACATAGCAGTGGTACAACTTGCTATCGCAGACCACTGACTACCCGGATACCTCCACTTGGATTCCACTCCTTCACTCAGACAGCGGTACAACTTGCTATCTGCAGACCGCTGACTCTCATCACCCCCTCGTTTCTGTTGGACATTCCTCCTCACTATAGCAGTGGTACAACTTGCTACCGCAGACCACTGACTACCTTCACGTGTCCTTTGTCCATACAGTTCCTCGTGTATTACTACCTCCATATTGCCAGTGCTGCTAGTCATAGACTTTCCTGAGCATCTCATCACCTGCTATTTCCTGTTCCGTGATCACCCTGCTACCAGAGTACCATATTACCACCTATACTGCTCTGGTAAGCCTATCACCTGGTGATCCCTGGGTAAAGACTCCTAGTGCCCGTGACAGTAAGATCAGGCCATGACAGACCCAGATACGGAACCTACCGCTAAGGAGATGCTGCAGCATCTGGTCAGCCGTGTGGAGCAACAGGATGCTCGCCAACAGCTGTTACTTCAATGTTACCAATCGTTAACCTCCCAAGGAACATCTGGACAGACTGTTACAGCTAATATTGAAGCTCCTGTGCTTGCCTCCGTTTCCCCAGTGCCATCCCAGGTGTCTACAGCTCCTACGCTTCACCTGCCTACTCCGTCAAAATATGACGGGGACCCCAAAACTTGTAGAGGTTTCCTTAACCAATGTTCAGTCCATTTTGAACTCCAACCTCAAAATTTTTCTACCCATCGTTCCAGAGTGGCCTATCTTATCTCATTGTTTTCTGGACAAGCCCTGGCTTGGGCCTCCCCTCTGTGGGAGAGAAACGATCCAATTCTACAAGATAGTGCCAAATTCATTTCCACGTTCCGAAGTGTGTTCGATGAACCAGGTCGTGTGACTTCCGCTGCTTCCAGCATTCTTCGTTTGCGACAAGGCTCCCATACAGTAGGACAGTATGTCATTCAATTTAGGATCCTAGCCTCTGAACTTCAGTGGAACACTGAAGCATTAGTTGCCGCCTTCTGGCAGGGGCTCTCCGATAAAATTAAAGATGCACTGACTACCCAAGAGCTTCCTTCGTCACTAGAAGATTTGATCTCTCTTTGCCATCGTGTAGATATGAGATTTCGTGAAAGAGAGTCTGAGAAAACAACGGCTGTCAAAGCACCTCTTCGTTCAAACCCTCAATTTCGTCCAGCTCCATCCTCTGTGATTCCCATGGAGATAGGACGTTCCAAATTATCTTCAGAGGAGAGGAGACGAAGAGTAAAGAATAGACTCTGTATCTATTGTGCTGATTCCACGCATATGCTCAGCTCTTGCCCTAAGAGATCGGGAAATGCCAGGCCCTAACTAGTTCTGGAGAGGTGAAGTTAGGGTCCCTGGAGTCCTCTCCATCGTTTATGAAATCTAAAGTCTGCGCTTTTGAGGTTACGATCTCCTTTGCTACCAAATCCTTTGAGTCCCAGGCATTGATTGATTCCGGAGCAGCAGGAAATTTCATTTCTAAATCACTAGTGAATCAATGGTCCCTACCAGTGATCACTTTAAAAACACCCATTACTGTGACGGCTATAGATGGATCACGTCTCATCAACGGTCTCATCACCCAGAGTACGTCTCCAGTAACCCTTCAGATTGGTGCACTACACCATGAAGAAATTTCGTTTTTAATTCTTCCAGTTACGACAAGTCCGATTGTCTTAGGCCTTCCATGGCTTCAGTGTCACTCTCCCCAGATTGACTGGCGCACTCCTCAAGTTATGTCTTGGGGGTCTGAATGTCACCAGCGTTGTCTTTCTCAAGTTATTCCTCTTAAAGTACAGCAATCTTCCATCGCATATTCCTCCCCGGGACTCCCTCCTCAGTATGCTTCATTTGCCGATGTGTTTGATAAAGCTCAGTCTGAACGTCTTCCTCCTCATCGTTCTTGGGATTGTCCGATCGACCTTCTACCTGGCAAGACTCCTCCCAGGGGCCGGGTCTATCCTCTCTCGTTACCTGAAACTCAAGCCACATCTGAGTACATACAGGAGAATCTCCAGCGCGGCTTCATTCGACCTTCCACCTCTCCCGCTGGAGCTGGGTTCTTCTTCGTCAAAAAGAAGGATGGATCATTACGCCCTTGTATAGATTTTCGTGGACTCAACGCCATTACTATCAAGAATCGGTATCCCATTCCGCTGATCACTGAGCTATTTGATCGCATCAAGGGAGCTCGGATATTTACTAAGTTGGATCTTCGTGGTGCCTACAATTTAATTAGAATCCGTTCCGGTGACGAATGGAAGACCGCGTTCAACACCAGAGATGGGCATTACGAATATTTAGTAATGCCCTTCGGGCTGTGTAATGCCCCCGCTGTTTTCCAGGGTTTCATCAATGAGATCTTTCGGGACTTATTATATGTATGTGTCGTTGTCTACCTGGACGACATATTGATCTTCTCACAGGACCTGCCTTCTCATCACCAACATGTGGCAGAGGTCCTCTCCAGACTACGGAAAAACTCATTGTTCTGTAAATTGGAAAAATGTTCATTCGAATTACCCCAGATTCCATTCTTGGGGTATATAGTTTCCGGAGTTGGCCTGAAGATGGATCCAGACAAAGTAAATGCTGTACTACATTGGCCTCAGCCAACTACTCTTCGTGCCATCCAGCGTTTTTTAGGTTTTGCCAATTACTATAGACGCTTCATTCAAGACTTTTCATCCATTGCATCTCCTATTGTGGCCCTAACTCGGAAAGGGGCTAATACTAAGCAATGGTCATCTGAGGCTCTCCAAGCCTTTCAAATTCTCAAAGAGTCCTTCTCGTCTGCTCCCATTCTTCGACAGCCTGATGTGACACTTCCCTTCTTCCTAGAAGTAGATGCCTCTAATGTGGGCTTAGGAGCCATTCTCTCCCAACGCTCGGAGCAACAAAAATTACATCCTTGTGCCTTCTATTCTCGGGGTCTTCTGCCCGCAGAGAAAAACTATACTATCGGGGACAAGGAGTTGCTGGCCATCAAAGCTGCATTGGAGGAATGGAGATACTTGTTGGAAGGAGCTCGCCATCCGGTGACGATCTTCACGGATCATAAGAACTTGTCATATTTGCAATCTGCTCAATGCTTGAACCCTCGTCAAGCAAGATGGTCTCTTTTCTTTTCCCGTTTTGAATTAATTATAACCTTCAAACCAGCCGCTAAGAACAAGAAAGCTGACGCTCTATCTCGAGCTTTGGTGACGTCCTCTGATGTAGAAGAGGTTCCCAACCATGCTATTCTAGACCCCAAATGTATTTCTCTGGCTGCTTCATCCACCAAAATGCTACCATTTGGGAAGACCCTCGTGCCTCCTACTCTGAGGAGGAAAATCCTTTCGTGGTTCCATGCCTCTCGTTTTTCCGGACACGCCGGTGAACACAAGACCTTTGAGATTCTCTCTCGAAGTTACTGGTGGCCTTCAATGAGGAGAGACGTCAAAGAGTTTATTGCTTCCTGTGATTTATGTTCTCAGTTCAAATCCTCCCGCAGAACTCCAGCAGGGTTGCTGCGACCACTACCCATTCCGTCCAAACCTTGGACCCATATTAGTATGGATTTCGTTACTGATTTGCCACCAAGTAAGAATCACAATACTATTTGGGTAGTGGTAGACAGATTTTCGAAGATGGCTCATTTCGTCCCTCAGTCCGGTTTACCTTCCTCGTCTACTCTGGCTGAACATTTCATTAAAGAAATCTTCCGCATCCATGGATGTCCGTCTGAGATTGTGTCAGATAGAGGAGTACAATTCGTTTCCAGATTCTGGCGGGCCCTTTGTAAAACCTTGGGCATACGATTAGCACTCTCATCATCGTACCATCCGCAATCTAACGGACAAACGGAACGAGTCAATCAAGATCTTGAGACTTTTATTAGGATGTTCTCTTCAGCCAACCAAGACAACTGGGTAGAATTGCTCCCTTGGGCTGAATTCGCCCATAACAACATGTACCATGAGTCATCATCCAAAACTCCATTCTTTGTGGTTTACGGTCACCATCCGTCTTTTCCGGAATTTCCTGCCCTCCCACCCACCCAAGTTCCTGCTGTGGAGACTGCTTGTCAGACCTTCAAAAATATCTGGTCTCAGGTCAAAACCTGTTTAAAGAAGACATCTAACAAATATAAGTCTTTCGCAGATAAGAAGAGGCGGGCTATTCCACCACTAAAAATTGGAGATCGGGTTTGGTTATCTACCAAAAATATTCGTTTGAAGGTTCCATCTATGAAATTCGCCCCTCGTTTTATTGGTCCATATAGGATCATTCAAGTTATCAATCCAGTATGTGTTAAACTTCTTCTTCCTAAGAATCTTCGGATTTCCAATGCCTTCCATGTGTCCTTACTCAAACCTCTTATTATCAATCGTTTCTCGACTCCTCCCTCAGCACCGCAGCCAGTTCAAGTTCATCAGGAGGAGGATTTCGAGATTACTGAGGTATTGGATGCAAAAATTTCGCGAGGAGTCCTCCGTTTCCTCGTTCATTGGAAGGGCTTTGGTCCTGAAGAGCGTTCATGGATCAAAGCTGAAGATCTTAATGCTCCTGCCCTTCTGAAGAAGTTTTATTCCAAAAATCCGGACAAGCCCGGTTCCAGGCGTTCTGTGCCCACCTTTAAAAGGGGGGGTACTGTCACTCACCGGACTGTGAGTGCTTCTTCCCGGACTATTAGGAACCGTGGACGTCCTCTATCCTGAGGGACTGCGCATGCGCAGCCCTTTCCAAACCTTCAGTGTATGTTCCTTTAACTTAATTGGCAGATCAGGCAACCTCCCTATATTAAGCACCTGTGGTCAACACCACGTTGCCTGATCTTGGAGTCTCATTCCCCATGAGTCTCTGAAGGTGTTCCTGTGTTTCCTCGTTTATTCAGCCCAGCTGATTCCTGTGGTTTCCAAACCACTTCTACCTCTGTGGTTTCCAAACCACTTCTACTACTGTGGTTCCCATACCACTTCTACCATCTACTGTATCATCGTGACTGTGAGCTGATTCCTATCCGCTGCCTCCGTGCACTACAGTCTTCAAACCACTTCTCCTACTGTGGTTCCCATACCACTTCTACCATCTACTGTATCATCGTGACTGTGAGCTGATTCCTATCCGCTGCCTCCGTGCACTACAGTCTTCTAACCACTTCTACTCTACCATTTATTATTGGGACTGTTAGCTGATGCCTATCCGCTGCCTCCGTGCACTACAGTCTTCAACCTGCAACTCGTCTGTGTTTCATCATCGTGACTGCTAGCTGATTCCTATCCGCTGCCTCCGTGCACTACAGTCTTCAACCTGCAACTCGTCTGTGTTTCATCATCGTGACTGCTAGCTGATTCCTATCCGCTGCCTCCGTGCACTACAGTCTTCAACCTGCAACCCGTCTGTGTTTCATCGTGACTGTTTGGCTGATTCCTATCCGCTGCCTCTGTGCGCTTCAGTCTTCAGTCCTTGTCAACGCTCCCGTGTTTCCTTGAGTCTGCCTCCACTATTGCTACCCGCTATTCTCCGTGATCAACAGTGCCTGTTCAACTCTGCTCTCCCGTGTCCCATCGTTACTGCACCTGCTGGTTGCTATTGGCTACCTCCGTGTTCCCGCAGAGACCCGCTGCTGCTACTCCTCAGCACTACTCATCCATCTACTGCTGATCCGCTCTCCACGCTTTCCTGTGTTCCCTGCTGGTCTACCTACCCGTGCGCTGCACCTACTAGACCACCGCTTCACCCATCCAGGGACTTCGCATCCTGCCGGCCTCCTGCCGTTCAGGTATCTCTGCACTCCTGTCTGACTGCCTCCTGAACCACGGTATGCATACTTCTCATTGACTGTGCTGTGTATTGCATACCTTGCTGGACTGTGTTGGTTCTCCTCTGGAGTGTGCTATCCGCTGAGTCTATTGCCATCATTGACTGTGTTATCTTATGCTGGACTACTTCAAGAGACTTTCTATATTGGCAGTATTGTTCAGTCATCTATACATTTATATTGTGCATATCACTGTGGTTCAAAGTCAAGATGCCCGTGTATATCTTGTGTTGCAGTCTCTCCCCGTGCACCTCCTCACATATATATTCAGTGGTACAACTTGCTGAAGGCAGACCACTGATCCCTGTTTCCTGTATCACCTGTTCCAGTATCCTCTCACATAGCAGCGGTACAACTTGCTATCTGCAGACCGCTGACTCTCATCACCCCCTCGTTTCTGTTGGACATTCCTCCTCACTATAGCAGTGGTACAACTTGCTACCGCAGACCACTGACTACCTTCACGTGTCCTTTGTCCATACAGTTCCTCGTGTATTACTACCTCCATATTGCCAGTGCTGCTAGTCATAGACTTTCCTGAGCATCTCATCACCTGCTATTTCCTGTTCCGTGATCACCCTGCTACCAGAGTACCATATTACCACCTATACTGCTCTGGTAAGCCTATCACCTGGTGATCCCTGGGTAAAGACTCCTAGTGCCCGTGACAGTAAGATCAGGCCATGACAGACCCAGATACGGAACCTACCGCTAAGGAGATGCTGCAGCATCTGGTCAGCCGTGTGGAGCAACAGGATGCTCGCCAACAGCTGTTACTTCAATGTTACCAATCGTTAACCTCCCAAGGAACATCTGGACAGACTGTTACAGCTAATATTGAAGCTCCTGTGCTTGCCTCCGTTTCCCCAGTGCCATCCCAGGTGTCTACAGCTCCTACGCTTCACCTGCCTACTCCGTCAAAATATGACGGGGACCCCAAAACTTGTAGAGGTTTCCTTAACCAATGTTCAGTCCATTTTGAACTCCAACCTCAAAATTTTTCTACCCATCGTTCCAGAGTGGCCTATCTTATCTCATTGTTTTCTGGACAAGCCCTGGCTTGGGCCTCCCCTCTGTGGGAGAGAAACGATCCAATTCTACAAGATAGTGCCAAATTCATTTCCACGTTCCGAAGTGTGTTCGATGAACCAGGTCGTGTGACTTCCGCTGCTTCCAGCATTCTTCGTTTGCGACAAGGCTCCCATACAGTAGGACAGTATGTCATTCAATTTAGGATCCTAGCCTCTGAACTTCAGTGGAACACTGAAGCATTAGTTGCCGCCTTCTGGCAGGGGCTCTCCGATAAAATTAAAGATGCACTGACTACCCAAGAGCTTCCTTCGTCACTAGAAGATTTGATCTCTCTTTGCCATCGTGTAGATATGAGATTTCGTGAAAGAGAGTCTGAGAAAACAACGGCTGTCAAAGCACCTCTTCGTTCAAACCCTCAATTTCGTCCAGCTCCATCCTCTGTGATTCCCATGGAGATAGGACGTTCCAAATTATCTTCAGAGGAGAGGAGACGAAGAGTAAAGAATAGACTCTGTATCTATTGTGCTGATTCCACGCATATGCTCAGCTCTTGCCCTAAGAGATCGGGAAATGCCAGGCCCTAACTAGTTCTGGAGAGGTGAAGTTAGGGTCCCTGGAGTCCTCTCCATCGTTTATGAAATCTAAAGTCTGCGCTTTTGAGGTTACGATCTCCTTTGCTACCAAATCCTTTGAGTCCCAGGCATTGATTGATTCCGGAGCAGCAGGAAATTTCATTTCTAAATCACTAGTGAATCAATGGTCCCTACCAGTGATCACTTTAAAAACACCCATTACTGTGACGGCTATAGATGGATCACGTCTCATCAACGGTCTCATCACCCAGAGTACGTCTCCAGTAACCCTTCAGATTGGTGCACTACACCATGAAGAAATTTCGTTTTTAATTCTTCCAGTTACGACAAGTCCGATTGTCTTAGGCCTTCCATGGCTTCAGTGTCACTCTCCCCAGATTGACTGGCGCACTCCTCAAGTTATGTCTTGGGGGTCTGAATGTCACCAGCGTTGTCTTTCTCAAGTTATTCCTCTTAAAGTACAGCAATCTTCCATCGCATATTCCTCCCCGGGACTCCCTCCTCAGTATGCTTCATTTGCCGATGTGTTTGATAAAGCTCAGTCTGAACGTCTTCCTCCTCATCGTTCTTGGGATTGTCCGATCGACCTTCTACCTGGCAAGACTCCTCCCAGGGGCCGGGTCTATCCTCTCTCGTTACCTGAAACTCAAGCCACATCTGAGTACATACAGGAGAATCTCCAGCGCGGCTTCATTCGACCTTCCACCTCTCCCGCTGGAGCTGGGTTCTTCTTCGTCAAAAAGAAGGATGGATCATTACGCCCTTGTATAGATTTTCGTGGACTCAACGCCATTACTATCAAGAATCGGTATCCCATTCCGCTGATCACTGAGCTATTTGATCGCATCAAGGGAGCTCGGATATTTACTAAGTTGGATCTTCGTGGTGCCTACAATTTAATTAGAATCCGTTCCGGTGACGAATGGAAGACCGCGTTCAACACCAGAGATGGGCATTACGAATATTTAGTAATGCCCTTCGGGCTGTGTAATGCCCCCGCTGTTTTCCAGGGTTTCATCAATGAGATCTTTCGGGACTTATTATATGTATGTGTCGTTGTCTACCTGGACGACATATTGATCTTCTCACAGGACCTGCCTTCTCATCACCAACATGTGGCAGAGGTCCTCTCCAGACTACGGAAAAACTCATTGTTCTGTAAATTGGAAAAATGTTCATTCGAATTACCCCAGATTCCATTCTTGGGGTATATAGTTTCCGGAGTTGGCCTGAAGATGGATCCAGACAAAGTAAATGCTGTACTACATTGGCCTCAGCCAACTACTCTTCGTGCCATCCAGCGTTTTTTAGGTTTTGCCAATTACTATAGACGCTTCATTCAAGACTTTTCATCCATTGCATCTCCTATTGTGGCCCTAACTCGGAAAGGGGCTAATACTAAGCAATGGTCATCTGAGGCTCTCCAAGCCTTTCAAATTCTCAAAGAGTCCTTCTCGTCTGCTCCCATTCTTCGACAGCCTGATGTGACACTTCCCTTCTTCCTAGAAGTAGATGCCTCTAATGTGGGCTTAGGAGCCATTCTCTCCCAACGCTCGGAGCAACAAAAATTACATCCTTGTGCCTTCTATTCTCGGGGTCTTCTGCCCGCAGAGAAAAACTATACTATCGGGGACAAGGAGTTGCTGGCCATCAAAGCTGCATTGGAGGAATGGAGATACTTGTTGGAAGGAGCTCGCCATCCGGTGACGATCTTCACGGATCATAAGAACTTGTCATATTTGCAATCTGCTCAATGCTTGAACCCTCGTCAAGCAAGATGGTCTCTTTTCTTTTCCCGTTTTGAATTAATTATAACCTTCAAACCAGCCGCTAAGAACAAGAAAGCTGACGCTCTATCTCGAGCTTTGGTGACGTCCTCTGATGTAGAAGAGGTTCCCAACCATGCTATTCTAGACCCCAAATGTATTTCTCTGGCTGCTTCATCCACCAAAATGCTACCATTTGGGAAGACCCTCGTGCCTCCTACTCTGAGGAGGAAAATCCTTTCGTGGTTCCATGCCTCTCGTTTTTCCGGACACGCCGGTGAACACAAGACCTTTGAGATTCTCTCTCGAAGTTACTGGTGGCCTTCAATGAGGAGAGACGTCAAAGAGTTTATTGCTTCCTGTGATTTATGTTCTCAGTTCAAATCCTCCCGCAGAACTCCAGCAGGGTTGCTGCGACCACTACCCATTCCGTCCAAACCTTGGACCCATATTAGTATGGATTTCGTTACTGATTTGCCACCAAGTAAGAATCACAATACTATTTGGGTAGTGGTAGACAGATTTTCGAAGATGGCTCATTTCGTCCCTCAGTCCGGTTTACCTTCCTCGTCTACTCTGGCTGAACATTTCATTAAAGAAATCTTCCGCATCCATGGATGTCCGTCTGAGATTGTGTCAGATAGAGGAGTACAATTCGTTTCCAGATTCTGGCGGGCCCTTTGTAAAACCTTGGGCATACGATTAGCACTCTCATCATCGTACCATCCGCAATCTAACGGACAAACGGAACGAGTCAATCAAGATCTTGAGACTTTTATTAGGATGTTCTCTTCAGCCAACCAAGACAACTGGGTAGAATTGCTCCCTTGGGCTGAATTCGCCCATAACAACATGTACCATGAGTCATCATCCAAAACTCCATTCTTTGTGGTTTACGGTCACCATCCGTCTTTTCCGGAATTTCCTGCCCTCCCACCCACCCAAGTTCCTGCTGTGGAGACTGCTTGTCAGACCTTCAAAAATATCTGGTCTCAGGTCAAAACCTGTTTAAAGAAGACATCTAACAAATATAAGTCTTTCGCAGATAAGAAGAGGCGGGCTATTCCACCACTAAAAATTGGAGATCGGGTTTGGTTATCTACCAAAAATATTCGTTTGAAGGTTCCATCTATGAAATTCGCCCCTCGTTTTATTGGTCCATATAGGATCATTCAAGTTATCAATCCAGTATGTGTTAAACTTCTTCTTCCTAAGAATCTTCGGATTTCCAATGCCTTCCATGTGTCCTTACTCAAACCTCTTATTATCAATCGTTTCTCGACTCCTCCCTCAGCACCGCAGCCAGTTCAAGTTCATCAGGAGGAGGATTTCGAGATTACTGAGGTATTGGATGCAAAAATTTCGCGAGGAGTCCTCCGTTTCCTCGTTCATTGGAAGGGCTTTGGTCCTGAAGAGCGTTCATGGATCAAAGCTGAAGATCTTAATGCTCCTGCCCTTCTGAAGACGTTTTATTCCAAAAATCCGGACAAGCCCGGTTCCAGGCGTTCTGTGCCCACCTTTAAAAGGGGGGGTACTGTCACTCACCGGACTGTGAGTGCTTCTTCCCGGACTATTAGGAACCGTGGACGTCCTCTATCCTGAGGGACTGCGCATGCGCAGCCCTTTCCAAACCTTCAGTGTATGTTCCTTTAACTTAATTGGCAGATCAGGCAACCTCCCTATATTAAGCACCTGTGGTCAACACCACGTTGCCTGATCTTGGAGTCTCATTCCCCATGAGTCTCTGAAGGTGTTCCTGTGTTTCCTCGTTTATTCAGCCCAGCTGATTCCTGTGGTTTCCAAACCACTTCTACCTCTGTGGTTTCCAAACCACTTCTACTACTGTGGTTCCCATACCACTTCTACCATCTACTGTATCATCGTGACTGTGAGCTGATTCCTATCCGCTGCCTCCGTGCACTACAGTCTTCAAACCACTTCTCCTACTGTGGTTCCCATACCACTTCTACCATCTACTGTATCATCGTGACTGTGAGCTGATTCCTATCCGCTGCCTCCGTGCACTACAGTCTTCTAACCACTTCTACTCTACCATTTATTATTGGGACTGTTAGCTGATGCCTATCCGCTGCCTCCGTGCACTACAGTCTTCAACCTGCAACTCGTCTGTGTTTCATCATCGTGACTGCTAGCTGATTCCTATCCGCTGCCTCCGTGCACTACAGTCTTCAACCTGCAACTCGTCTGTGTTTCATCATCGTGACTGCTAGCTGATTCCTATCCGCTGCCTCCGTGCACTACAGTCTTCAACCTGCAACCCGTCTGTGTTTCATCGTGACTGTTTGGCTGATTCCTATCCGCTGCCTCTGTGCGCTTCAGTCTTCAGTCCTTGTCAACGCTCCCGTGTTTCCTTGAGTCTGCCTCCACTATTGCTACCCGCTATTCTCCGTGATCAACAGTGCCTGTTCAACTCTGCTCTCCCGTGTCCCATCGTTACTGCACCTGCTGGTTGCTATTGGCTACCTCCGTGTTCCCGCAGAGACCCGCTGCTGCTACTCCTCAGCACTACTCATCCATCTACTGCTGATCCGCTCTCCACGCTTTCCTGTGTTCCCTGCTGGTCTACCTACCCGTGCGCTGCACCTACTAGACCACCGCTTCACCCATCCAGGGACTTCGCATCCTGCCGGCCTCCTGCCGTTCAGGTATCTCTGCACTCCTGTCTGACTGCCTCCTGAACCACGGTATGCATACTTCTCATTGACTGTGCTGTGTATTGCATACCTTGCTGGACTGTGTTGGTTCTCCTCTGGAGTGTGCTATCCGCTGAGTCTATTGCCATCATTGACTGTGTTATCTTATGCTGGACTACTTCAAGAGACTTTCTATATTGGCAGTATTGTTCAGTCATCTATACATTTATATTGTGCATATCACTGTGGTTCAAAGTCAAGGTGCCCGTGTATATCTTGTGTTGCAGTCTCTCCCCGTGCACCTCCTCACATATATATTCAGTGGTACAACTTGCTGAAGGCAGACCACTGATCCCTGTTTCCTGTATCACCTGTTCCAGTATCCTCTCACATAGCAGTGGTACAACTTGCTATCGCAGACCACTGACTACCCGGATACCTCCACTTGGATTCCACTCCTTCACTCAGACAGCGGTACAACTTGCTATCTGCAGACCGCTGACTCTCATCACCCCCTCGTTTCTGTTGGACATTCCTCCTCACTATAGCAGTGGTACAACTTGCTACCGCAGACCACTGACTACCTTCACGTGTCCTTTGTCCATACAGTTCCTCGTGTATTACTACCTCCATATTGCCAGTGCTGCTAGTCATAGACTTTCCTGAGCATCTCATCACCTGCTATTTCCTGTTCCGTGATCACCCTGCTACCAGAGTACCATATTACCACCTATACTGCTCTGGTAAGCCTATCACCTGGTGATCCCTGGGTAAAGACTCCTAGTGCCCGTGACAGTAAGATCAGGCCATGACAGACCCAGATACGGAACCTACCGCTAAGGAGATGCTGCAGCATCTGGTCAGCCGTGTGGAGCAACAGGATGCTCGCCAACAGCTGTTACTTCAATGTTACCAATCGTTAACCTCCCAAGGAACATCTGGACAGACTGTTACAGCTAATATTGAAGCTCCTGTGCTTGCCTCCGTTTCCCCAGTGCCATCCCAGGTGTCTACAGCTCCTACGCTTCACCTGCCTACTCCGTCAAAATATGACGGGGACCCCAAAACTTGTAGAGGTTTCCTTAACCAATGTTCAGTCCATTTTGAACTCCAACCTCAAAATTTTTCTACCCATCGTTCCAGAGTGGCCTATCTTATCTCATTGTTTTCTGGACAAGCCCTGGCTTGGGCCTCCCCTCTGTGGGAGAGAAACGATCCAATTCTACAAGATAGTGCCAAATTCATTTCCACGTTCCGAAGTGTGTTCGATGAACCAGGTCGTGTGACTTCCGCTGCTTCCAGCATTCTTCGTTTGCGACAAGGCTCCCATACAGTAGGACAGTATGTCATTCAATTTAGGATCCTAGCCTCTGAACTTCAGTGGAACACTGAAGCATTAGTTGCCGCCTTCTGGCAGGGGCTCTCCGATAAAATTAAAGATGCACTGACTACCCAAGAGCTTCCTTCGTCACTAGAAGATTTGATCTCTCTTTGCCATCGTGTAGATATGAGATTTCGTGAAAGAGAGTCTGAGAAAACAACGGCTGTCAAAGCACCTCTTCGTTCAAACCCTCAATTTCGTCCAGCTCCATCCTCTGTGATTCCCATGGAGATAGGACGTTCCAAATTATCTTCAGAGGAGAGGAGACGAAGAGTAAAGAATAGACTCTGTATCTATTGTGCTGATTCCACGCATATGCTCAGCTCTTGCCCTAAGAGATCGGGAAATGCCAGGCCCTAACTAGTTCTGGAGAGGTGAAGTTAGGGTCCCTGGAGTCCTCTCCATCGTTTATGAAATCTAAAGTCTGCGCTTTTGAGGTTACGATCTCCTTTGCTACCAAATCCTTTGAGTCCCAGGCATTGATTGATTCCGGAGCAGCAGGAAATTTCATTTCTAAATCACTAGTGAATCAATGGTCCCTACCAGTGATCACTTTAAAAACACCCATTACTGTGACGGCTATAGATGGATCACGTCTCATCAACGGTCTCATCACCCAGAGTACGTCTCCAGTAACCCTTCAGATTGGTGCACTACACCATGAAGAAATTTCGTTTTTAATTCTTCCAGTTACGACAAGTCCGATTGTCTTAGGCCTTCCATGGCTTCAGTGTCACTCTCCCCAGATTGACTGGCGCACTCCTCAAGTTATGTCTTGGGGGTCTGAATGTCACCAGCGTTGTCTTTCTCAAGTTATTCCTCTTAAAGTACAGCAATCTTCCATCGCATATTCCTCCCCGGGACTCCCTCCTCAGTATGCTTCATTTGCCGATGTGTTTGATAAAGCTCAGTCTGAACGTCTTCCTCCTCATCGTTCTTGGGATTGTCCGATCGACCTTCTACCTGGCAAGACTCCTCCCAGGGGCCGGGTCTATCCTCTCTCGTTACCTGAAACTCAAGCCACATCTGAGTACATACAGGAGAATCTCCAGCGCGGCTTCATTCGACCTTCCACCTCTCCCGCTGGAGCTGGGTTCTTCTTCGTCAAAAAGAAGGATGGATCATTACGCCCTTGTATAGATTTTCGTGGACTCAACGCCATTACTATCAAGAATCGGTATCCCATTCCGCTGATCACTGAGCTATTTGATCGCATCAAGGGAGCTCGGATATTTACTAAGTTGGATCTTCGTGGTGCCTACAATTTAATTAGAATCCGTTCCGGTGACGAATGGAAGACCGCGTTCAACACCAGAGATGGGCATTACGAATATTTAGTAATGCCCTTCGGGCTGTGTAATGCCCCCGCTGTTTTCCAGGGTTTCATCAATGAGATCTTTCGGGACTTATTATATGTATGTGTCGTTGTCTACCTGGACGACATATTGATCTTCTCACAGGACCTGCCTTCTCATCACCAACATGTGGCAGAGGTCCTCTCCAGACTACGGAAAAACTCATTGTTCTGTAAATTGGAAAAATGTTCATTCGAATTACCCCAGATTCCATTCTTGGGGTATATAGTTTCCGGAGTTGGCCTGAAGATGGATCCAGACAAAGTAAATGCTGTACTACATTGGCCTCAGCCAACTACTCTTCGTGCCATCCAGCGTTTTTTAGGTTTTGCCAATTACTATAGACGCTTCATTCAAGACTTTTCATCCATTGCATCTCCTATTGTGGCCCTAACTCGGAAAGGGGCTAATACTAAGCAATGGTCATCTGAGGCTCTCCAAGCCTTTCAAATTCTCAAAGAGTCCTTCTCGTCTGCTCCCATTCTTCGACAGCCTGATGTGACACTTCCCTTCTTCCTAGAAGTAGATGCCTCTAATGTGGGCTTAGGAGCCATTCTCTCCCAACGCTCGGAGCAACAAAAATTACATCCTTGTGCCTTCTATTCTCGGGGTCTTCTGCCCGCAGAGAAAAACTATACTATCGGGGACAAGGAGTTGCTGGCCATCAAAGCTGCATTGGAGGAATGGAGATACTTGTTGGAAGGAGCTCGCCATCCGGTGACGATCTTCACGGATCATAAGAACTTGTCATATTTGCAATCTGCTCAATGCTTGAACCCTCGTCAAGCAAGATGGTCTCTTTTCTTTTCCCGTTTTGAATTAATTATAACCTTCAAACCAGCCGCTAAGAACAAGAAAGCTGACGCTCTATCTCGAGCTTTGGTGACGTCCTCTGATGTAGAAGAGGTTCCCAACCATGCTATTCTAGACCCCAAATGTATTTCTCTGGCTGCTTCATCCACCAAAATGCTACCATTTGGGAAGACCCTCGTGCCTCCTACTCTGAGGAGGAAAATCCTTTCGTGGTTCCATGCCTCTCGTTTTTCCGGACACGCCGGTGAACACAAGACCTTTGAGATTCTCTCTCGAAGTTACTGGTGGCCTTCAATGAGGAGAGACGTCAAAGAGTTTATTGCTTCCTGTGATTTATGTTCTCAGTTCAAATCCTCCCGCAGAACTCCAGCAGGGTTGCTGCGACCACTACCCATTCCGTCCAAACCTTGGACCCATATTAGTATGGATTTCGTTACTGATTTGCCACCAAGTAAGAATCACAATACTATTTGGGTAGTGGTAGACAGATTTTCGAAGATGGCTCATTTCGTCCCTCAGTCCGGTTTACCTTCCTCGTCTACTCTGGCTGAACATTTCATTAAAGAAATCTTCCGCATCCATGGATGTCCGTCTGAGATTGTGTCAGATAGAGGAGTACAATTCGTTTCCAGATTCTGGCGGGCCCTTTGTAAAACCTTGGGCATACGATTAGCACTCTCATCATCGTACCATCCGCAATCTAACGGACAAACGGAACGAGTCAATCAAGATCTTGAGACTTTTATTAGGATGTTCTCTTCAGCCAACCAAGACAACTGGGTAGAATTGCTCCCTTGGGCTGAATTCGCCCATAACAACATGTACCATGAGTCATCATCCAAAACTCCATTCTTTGTGGTTTACGGTCACCATCCGTCTTTTCCGGAATTTCCTGCCCTCCCACCCACCCAAGTTCCTGCTGTGGAGACTGCTTGTCAGACCTTCAAAAATATCTGGTCTCAGGTCAAAACCTGTTTAAAGAAGACATCTAACAAATATAAGTCTTTCGCAGATAAGAAGAGGCGGGCTATTCCACCACTAAAAATTGGAGATCGGGTTTGGTTATCTACCAAAAATATTCGTTTGAAGGTTCCATCTATGAAATTCGCCCCTCGTTTTATTGGTCCATATAGGATCATTCAAGTTATCAATCCAGTATGTGTTAAACTTCTTCTTCCTAAGAATCTTCGGATTTCCAATGCCTTCCATGTGTCCTTACTCAAACCTCTTATTATCAATCGTTTCTCGACTCCTCCCTCAGCACCGCAGCCAGTTCAAGTTCATCAGGAGGAGGATTTCGAGATTACTGAGGTATTGGATGCAAAAATTTCGCGAGGAGTCCTCCGTTTCCTCGTTCATTGGAAGGGCTTTGGTCCTGAAGAGCGTTCATGGATCAAAGCTGAAGATCTTAATGCTCCTGCCCTTCTGAAGAAGTTTTATTCCAAAAATCCGGACAAGCCCGGTTCCAGGCGTTCTGTGCCCACCTTTAAAAGGGGGGGTACTGTCACTCACCGGACTGTGAGTGCTTCTTCCCGGACTATTAGGAACCGTGGACGTCCTCTATCCTGAGGGACTGCGCATGCGCAGCCCTTTCCAAACCTTCAGTGTATGTTCCTTTAACTTAATTGGCAGATCAGGCAACCTCCCTATATTAAGCACCTGTGGTCAACACCACGTTGCCTGATCTTGGAGTCTCATTCCCCATGAGTCTCTGAAGGTGTTCCTGTGTTTCCTCGTTTATTCAGCCCAGCTGATTCCTGTGGTTTCCAAACCACTTCTACCTCTGTGGTTTCCAAACCACTTCTACTACTGTGGTTCCCATACCACTTCTACCATCTACTGTATCATCGTGACTGTGAGCTGATTCCTATCCGCTGCCTCCGTGCACTACAGTCTTCAAACCACTTCTCCTACTGTGGTTCCCATACCACTTCTACCATCTACTGTATCATCGTGACTGTGAGCTGATTCCTATCCGCTGCCTCCGTGCACTACAGTCTTCTAACCACTTCTACTCTACCATTTATTATTGGGACTGTTAGCTGATGCCTATCCGCTGCCTCCGTGCACTACAGTCTTCAACCTGCAACTCGTCTGTGTTTCATCATCGTGACTGCTAGCTGATTCCTATCCGCTGCCTCCGTGCACTACAGTCTTCAACCTGCAACTCGTCTGTGTTTCATCATCGTGACTGCTAGCTGATTCCTATCCGCTGCCTCCGTGCACTACAGTCTTCAACCTGCAACCCGTCTGTGTTTCATCGTGACTGTTTGGCTGATTCCTATCCGCTGCCTCTGTGCGCTTCAGTCTTCAGTCCTTGTCAACGCTCCCGTGTTTCCTTGAGTCTGCCTCCACTATTGCTACCCGCTATTCTCCGTGATCAACAGTGCCTGTTCAACTCTGCTCTCCCGTGTCCCATCGTTACTGCACCTGCTGGTTGCTATTGGCTACCTCCGTGTTCCCGCAGAGACCCGCTGCTGCTACTCCTCAGCACTACTCATCCATCTACTGCTGATCCGCTCTCCACGCTTTCCTGTGTTCCCTGCTGGTCTACCTACCCGTGCGCTGCACCTACTAGACCACCGCTTCACCCATCCAGGGACTTCGCATCCTGCCGGCCTCCTGCCGTTCAGGTATCTCTGCACTCCTGTCTGACTGCCTCCTGAACCACGGTATGCATACTTCTCATTGACTGTGCTGTGTATTGCATACCTTGCTGGACTGTGTTGGTTCTCCTCTGGAGTGTGCTATCCGCTGAGTCTATTGCCATCATTGACTGTGTTATCTTATGCTGGACTACTTCAAGAGACTTTCTATATTGGCAGTATTGTTCAGTCATCTATACATTTATATTGTGCATATCACTGTGGTTCAAAGTCAAGGTGCCCGTGTATATCTTGTGTTGCAGTCTCTCCCCGTGCACCTCCTCACATATATATTCAGTGGTACAACTTGCTGAAGGCAGACCACTGATCCCTGTTTCCTGTATCACCTGTTCCAGTATCCTCTCACATAGCAGTGGTACAACTTGCTATCGCAGACCACTGACTACCCGGATACCTCCACTTGGATTCCACTCCTTCACTCAGACAGCGGTACAACTTGCTATCTGCAGACCGCTGACTCTCATCACCCCCTCGTTTCTGTTGGACATTCCTCCTCACTATAGCAGTGGTACAACTTGCTACCGCAGACCACTGACTACCTTCACGTGTCCTTTGTCCATACAGTTCCTCGTGTATTACTACCTCCATATTGCCAGTGCTGCTAGTCATAGACTTTCCTGAGCATCTCATCACCTGCTATTTCCTGTTCCGTGATCACCCTGCTACCAGAGTACCATATTACCACCTATACTGCTCTGGTAAGCCTATCACCTGGTGATCCCTGGGTAAAGACTCCTAGTGCCCGTGACAGTAAGATCAGGCCATGACAGACCCAGATACGGAACCTACCGCTAAGGAGATGCTGCAGCATCTGGTCAGCCGTGTGGAGCAACAGGATGCTCGCCAACAGCTGTTACTTCAATGTTACCAATCGTTAACCTCCCAAGGAACATCTGGACAGACTGTTACAGCTAATATTGAAGCTCCTGTGCTTGCCTCCGTTTCCCCAGTGCCATCCCAGGTGTCTACAGCTCCTACGCTTCACCTGCCTACTCCGTCAAAATATGACGGGGACCCCAAAACTTGTAGAGGTTTCCTTAACCAATGTTCAGTCCATTTTGAACTCCAACCTCAAAATTTTTCTACCCATCGTTCCAGAGTGGCCTATCTTATCTCATTGTTTTCTGGACAAGCCCTGGCTTGGGCCTCCCCTCTGTGGGAGAGAAACGATCCAATTCTACAAGATAGTGCCAAATTCATTTCCACGTTCCGAAGTGTGTTCGATGAACCAGGTCGTGTGACTTCCGCTGCTTCCAGCATTCTTCGTTTGCGACAAGGCTCCCATACAGTAGGACAGTATGTCATTCAATTTAGGATCCTAGCCTCTGAACTTCAGTGGAACACTGAAGCATTAGTTGCCGCCTTCTGGCAGGGGCTCTCCGATAAAATTAAAGATGCACTGACTACCCAAGAGCTTCCTTCGTCACTAGAAGATTTGATCTCTCTTTGCCATCGTGTAGATATGAGATTTCGTGAAAGAGAGTCTGAGAAAACAACGGCTGTCAAAGCACCTCTTCATTCAAACCCTCAATTTCGTCCAGCTCCATCCTCTGTGATTCCCATGGAGATAGGACGTTCCAAATTATCTTCAGAGGAGAGGAGACGAAGAGTAAAGAATAGACTCTGTATCTATTGTGCTGATTCCACGCATATGCTCAGCTCTTGCCCTAAGAGATCGGGAAATGCCAGGCCCTAACTAGTTCTGGAGAGGTGAAGTTAGGGTCCCTGGAGTCCTCTCCATCGTTTATGAAATCTAAAGTCTGCGCTTTTGAGGTTACGATCTCCTTTGCTACCAAATCCTTTGAGTCCCAGGCATTGATTGATTCCGGAGCAGCAGGAAATTTCATTTCTAAATCACTAGTGAATCAATGGTCCCTACCAGTGATCACTTTAAAAACACCCATTACTGTGACGGCTATAGATGGATCACGTCTCATCAACGGTCTCATCACCCAGAGTACGTCTCCAGTAACCCTTCAGATTGGTGCACTACACCATGAAGAAATTTCGTTTTTAATTCTTCCAGTTACGACAAGTCCGATTGTCTTAGGCCTTCCATGGCTTCAGTGTCACTCTCCCCAGATTGACTGGCGCACTCCTCAAGTTATGTCTTGGGGGTCTGAATGTCACCAGCGTTGTCTTTCTCAAGTTATTCCTCTTAAAGTACAGCAATCTTCCATCGCATATTCCTCCCCGGGACTCCCTCCTCAGTATGCTTCATTTGCCGATGTGTTTGATAAAGCTCAGTCTGAACGTCTTCCTCCTCATCGTTCTTGGGATTGTCCGATCGACCTTCTACCTGGCAAGACTCCTCCCAGGGGCCGGGTCTATCCTCTCTCGTTACCTGAAACTCAAGCCACATCTGAGTACATACAGGAGAATCTCCAGCGCGGCTTCATTCGACCTTCCACCTCTCCCGCTGGAGCTGGGTTCTTCTTCGTCAAAAAGAAGGATGGATCATTACGCCCTTGTATAGATTTTCGTGGACTCAACGCCATTACTATCAAGAATCGGTATCCCATTCCGCTGATCACTGAGCTATTTGATCGCATCAAGGGAGCTCGGATATTTACTAAGTTGGATCTTCGTGGTGCCTACAATTTAATTAGAATCCGTTCCGGTGACGAATGGAAGACCGCGTTCAACACCAGAGATGGGCATTACGAATATTTAGTAATGCCCTTCGGGCTGTGTAATGCCCCCGCTGTTTTCCAGGGTTTCATCAATGAGATCTTTCGGGACTTATTATATGTATGTGTCGTTGTCTACCTGGACGACATATTGATCTTCTCACAGGACCTGCCTTCTCATCACCAACATGTGGCAGAGGTCCTCTCCAGACTACGGAAAAACTCATTGTTCTGTAAATTGGAAAAATGTTCATTCGAATTACCCCAGATTCCATTCTTGGGGTATATAGTTTCCGGAGTTGGCCTGAAGATGGATCCAGACAAAGTAAATGCTGTACTACATTGGCCTCAGCCAACTACTCTTCGTGCCATCCAGCGTTTTTTAGGTTTTGCCAATTACTATAGACGCTTCATTCAAGACTTTTCATCCATTGCATCTCCTATTGTGGCCCTAACTCGGAAAGGGGCTAATACTAAGCAATGGTCATCTGAGGCTCTCCAAGCCTTTCAAATTCTCAAAGAGTCCTTCTCGTCTGCTCCCATTCTTCGACAGCCTGATGTGACACTTCCCTTCTTCCTAGAAGTAGATGCCTCTAATGTGGGCTTAGGAGCCATTCTCTCCCAACGCTCGGAGCAACAAAAATTACATCCTTGTGCCTTCTATTCTCGGGGTCTTCTGCCCGCAGAGAAAAACTATACTATCGGGGACAAGGAGTTGCTGGCCATCAAAGCTGCATTGGAGGAATGGAGATACTTGTTGGAAGGAGCTCGCCATCCGGTGACGATCTTCACGGATCATAAGAACTTGTCATATTTGCAATCTGCTCAATGCTTGAACCCTCGTCAAGCAAGATGGTCTCTTTTCTTTTCCCGTTTTGAATTAATTATAACCTTCAAACCAGCCGCTAAGAACAAGAAAGCTGACGCTCTATCTCGAGCTTTGGTGACGTCCTCTGATGTAGAAGAGGTTCCCAACCATGCTATTCTAGACCCCAAATGTATTTCTCTGGCTGCTTCATCCACCAAAATGCTACCATTTGGGAAGACCCTCGTGCCTCCTACTCTGAGGAGGAAAATCCTTTCGTGGTTCCATGCCTCTCGTTTTTCCGGACACGCCGGTGAACACAAGACCTTTGAGATTCTCTCTCGAAGTTACTGGTGGCCTTCAATGAGGAGAGACGTCAAAGAGTTTATTGCTTCCTGTGATTTATGTTCTCAGTTCAAATCCTCCCGCAGAACTCCAGCAGGGTTGCTGCGACCACTACCCATTCCGTCCAAACCTTGGACCCATATTAGTATGGATTTCGTTACTGATTTGCCACCAAGTAAGAATCACAATACTATTTGGGTAGTGGTAGACAGATTTTCGAAGATGGCTCATTTCGTCCCTCAGTCCGGTTTACCTTCCTCGTCTACTCTGGCTGAACATTTCATTAAAGAAATCTTCCGCATCCATGGATGTCCGTCTGAGATTGTGTCAGATAGAGGAGTACAATTCGTTTCCAGATTCTGGCGGGCCCTTTGTAAAACCTTGGGCATACGATTAGCACTCTCATCATCGTACCATCCGCAATCTAACGGACAAACGGAACGAGTCAATCAAGATCTTGAGACTTTTATTAGGATGTTCTCTTCAGCCAACCAAGACAACTGGGTAGAATTGCTCCCTTGGGCTGAATTCGCCCATAACAACATGTACCATGAGTCATCATCCAAAACTCCATTCTTTGTGGTTTACGGTCACCATCCGTCTTTTCCGGAATTTCCTGCCCTCCCACCCACCCAAGTTCCTGCTGTGGAGACTGCTTGTCAGACCTTCAAAAATATCTGGTCTCAGGTCAAAACCTGTTTAAAGAAGACATCTAACAAATATAAGTCTTTCGCAGATAAGAAGAGGCGGGCTATTCCACCACTAAAAATTGGAGATCGGGTTTGGTTATCTACCAAAAATATTCGTTTGAAGGTTCCATCTATGAAATTCGCCCCTCGTTTTATTGGTCCATATAGGATCATTCAAGTTATCAATCCAGTATGTGTTAAACTTCTTCTTCCTAAGAATCTTCGGATTTCCAATGCCTTCCATGTGTCCTTACTCAAACCTCTTATTATCAATCGTTTCTCGACTCCTCCCTCAGCACCGCAGCCAGTTCAAGTTCATCAGGAGGAGGATTTCGAGATTACTGAGGTATTGGATGCAAAAATTTCGCGAGGAGTCCTCCGTTTCCTCGTTCATTGGAAGGGCTTTGGTCCTGAAGAGCGTTCATGGATCAAAGCTGAAGATCTTAATGCTCCTGCCCTTCTGAAGAAGTTTTATTCCAAAAATCCGGACAAGCCCGGTTCCAGGCGTTCTGTGCCCACCTTTAAAAGGGGGGGTACTGTCACTCACCGGACTGTGAGTGCTTCTTCCCGGACTATTAGGAACCGTGGACGTCCTCTATCCTGAGGGACTGCGCATGCGCAGCCCTTTCCAAACCTTCAGTGTATGTTCCTTTAACTTAATTGGCAGATCAGGCAACCTCCCTATATTAAGCACCTGTGGTCAACACCACGTTGCCTGATCTTGGAGTCTCATTCCCCATGAGTCTCTGAAGGTGTTCCTGTGTTTCCTCGTTTATTCAGCCCAGCTGATTCCTGTGGTTTCCAAACCACTTCTACCTCTGTGGTTTCCAAACCACTTCTACTACTGTGGTTCCCATACCACTTCTACCATCTACTGTATCATCGTGACTGTGAGCTGATTCCTATCCGCTGCCTCCGTGCACTACAGTCTTCAAACCACTTCTCCTACTGTGGTTCCCATACCACTTCTACCATCTACTGTATCATCGTGACTGTGAGCTGATTCCTATCCGCTGCCTCCGTGCACTACAGTCTTCTAACCACTTCTACTCTACCATTTATTATTGGGACTGTTAGCTGATGCCTATCCGCTGCCTCCGTGCACTACAGTCTTCAACCTGCAACTCGTCTGTGTTTCATCATCGTGACTGCTAGCTGATTCCTATCCGCTGCCTCCGTGCACTACAGTCTTCAACCTGCAACTCGTCTGTGTTTCATCATCGTGACTGCTAGCTGATTCCTATCCGCTGCCTCCGTGCACTACAGTCTTCAACCTGCAACTCGTCTGTGTTTCATCATCGTGACTGCTAGCTGATTCCTATCCGCTGCCTCCGTGCACTACAGTCTTCAACCTGCAACCCGTCTGTGTTTCATCGTGACTGTTTGGCTGATTCCTATCCGCTGCCTCTGTGCGCTTCAGTCTTCAGTCCTTGTCAACGCTCCCGTGTTTCCTTGAGTCTGCCTCCACTATTGCTACCCGCTATTCTCCGTGATCAACAGTGCCTGTTCAACTCTGCTCTCCCGTGTCCCATCGTTACTGCACCTGCTGGTTGCTATTGGCTACCTCCGTGTTCCCGCAGAGACCCGCTGCTGCTACTCCTCAGCACTACTCATCCATCTACTGCTGATCCGCTCTCCACGCTTTCCTGTGTTCCCTGCTGGTCTACCTACCCGTGCGCTGCACCTACTAGACCACCGCTTCACCCATCCAGGGACTTCGCATCCTGCCGGCCTCCTGCCGTTCAGGTATCTCTGCACTCCTGTCTGACTGCCTCCTGAACCACGGTATGCATACTTCTCATTGACTGTGCTGTGTATTGCATACCTTGCTGGACTGTGTTGGTTCTCCTCTGGAGTGTGCTATCCGCTGAGTCTATTGCCATCATTGACTGTGTTATCTTATGCTGGACTACTTCAAGAGACTTTCTATATTGGCAGTATTGTTCAGTCATCTATACATTTATATTGTGCATATCACTGTGGTTCAAAGTCAAGGTGCCCGTGTATATCTTGTGTTGCAGTCTCTCCCCGTGCACCTCCTCACATATATATTCAGTGGTACAACTTGCTGAAGGCAGACCACTGATCCCTGTTTCCTGTATCACCTGTTCCAGTATCCTCTCACATAGCAGTGGTACAACTTGCTATCGCAGACCACTGACGACCCGGATACCTCCACTTGGATTCCACTCCTTCACTCAGACAGCGGTACAACTTGCTATCTGCAGACCGCTGACTCTCATCACCCCCTCGTTTCTGTTGGACATTCCTCCTCACTATAGCAGTGGTACAACTTGCTACCGCAGACCACTGACTACCTTCACGTGTCCTTTGTCCATACAGTTCCTCGTGTATTACTACCTCCATATTGCCAGTGCTGCTAGTCATAGACTTTCCTGAGCATCTCATCACCTGCTATTTCCTGTTCCGTGATCACCCTGCTACCAGAGTACCATATTACCACCTATACTGCTCTGGTAAGCCTATCACCTGGTGATCCCTGGGTAAAGACTCCTAGTGCCCGTGACAGTAAGATCAGGCCATGACAGACCCAGATACGGAACCTACCGCTAAGGAGATGCTGCAGCATCTGGTCAGCCGTGTGGAGCAACAGGATGCTCGCCAACAGCTGTTACTTCAATGTTACCAATCGTTAACCTCCCAAGGAACATCTGGACAGACTGTTACAGCTAATATTGAAGCTCCTGTGCTTGCCTCCGTTTCCCCAGTGCCATCCCAGGTGTCTACAGCTCCTACGCTTCACCTGCCTACTCCGTCAAAATATGACGGGGACCCCAAAACTTGTAGAGGTTTCCTTAACCAATGTTCAGTCCATTTTGAACTCCAACCTCAAAATTTTTCTACCCATCGTTCCAGAGTGGCCTATCTTATCTCATTGTTTTCTGGACAAGCCCTGGCTTGGGCCTCCCCTCTGTGGGAGAGAAACGATCCAATTCTACAAGATAGTGCCAAATTCATTTCCACGTTCCGAAGTGTGTTCGATGAACCAGGTCGTGTGACTTCCGCTGCTTCCAGCATTCTTCGTTTGCGACAAGGCTCCCATACAGTAGGACAGTATGTCATTCAATTTAGGATCCTAGCCTCTGAACTTCAGTGGAACACTGAAGCATTAGTTGCCGCCTTCTGGCAGGGGCTCTCCGATAAAATTAAAGATGCACTGACTACCCAAGAGCTTCCTTCGTCACTAGAAGATTTGATCTCTCTTTGCCATCGTGTAGATATGAGATTTCGTGAAAGAGAGTCTGAGAAAACAACGGCTGTCAAAGCACCTCTTCGTTCAAACCCTCAATTTCGTCCAGCTCCATCCTCTGTGATTCCCATGGAGATAGGACGTTCCAAATTATCTTCAGAGGAGAGGAGACGAAGAGTAAAGAATAGACTCTGTATCTATTGTGCTGATTCCACGCATATGCTCAGCTCTTGCCCTAAGAGATCGGGAAATGCCAGGCCCTAACTAGTTCTGGAGAGGTGAAGTTAGGGTCCCTGGAGTCCTCTCCATCGTTTATGAAATCTAAAGTCTGCGCTTTTGAGGTTACGATCTCCTTTGCTACCAAATCCTTTGAGTCCCAGGCATTGATTGATTCCGGAGCAGCAGGAAATTTCATTTCTAAATCACTAGTGAATCAATGGTCCCTACCAGTGATCACTTTAAAAACACCCATTACTGTGACGGCTATAGATGGATCACGTCTCATCAACGGTCTCATCACCCAGAGTACGTCTCCAGTAACCCTTCAGATTGGTGCACTACACCATGAAGAAATTTCGTTTTTAATTCTTCCAGTTACGACAAGTCCGATTGTCTTAGGCCTTCCATGGCTTCAGTGTCACTCTCCCCAGATTGACTGGCGCACTCCTCAAGTTATGTCTTGGGGGTCTGAATGTCACCAGCGTTGTCTTTCTCAAGTTATTCCTCTTAAAGTACAGCAATCTTCCATCGCATATTCCTCCCCGGGACTCCCTCCTCAGTATGCTTCATTTGCCGATGTGTTTGATAAAGCTCAGTCTGAACGTCTTCCTCCTCATCGTTCTTGGGATTGTCCGATCGACCTTCTACCTGGCAAGACTCCTCCCAGGGGCCGGGTCTATCCTCTCTCGTTACCTGAAACTCAAGCCACATCTGAGTACATACAGGAGAATCTCCAGCGCGGCTTCATTCGACCTTCCACCTCTCCCGCTGGAGCTGGGTTCTTCTTCGTCAAAAAGAAGGATGGATCATTACGCCCTTGTATAGATTTTCGTGGACTCAACGCCATTACTATCAAGAATCGGTATCCCATTCCGCTGATCACTGAGCTATTTGATCGCATCAAGGGAGCTCGGATATTTACTAAGTTGGATCTTCGTGGTGCCTACAATTTAATTAGAATCCGTTCCGGTGACGAATGGAAGACCGCGTTCAACACCAGAGATGGGCATTACGAATATTTAGTAATGCCCTTCGGGCTGTGTAATGCCCCCGCTGTTTTCCAGGGTTTCATCAATGAGATCTTTCGGGACTTATTATATGTATGTGTCGTTGTCTACCTGGACGACATATTGATCTTCTCACAGGACCTGCCTTCTCATCACCAACATGTGGCAGAGGTCCTCTCCAGACTACGGAAAAACTCATTGTTCTGTAAATTGGAAAAATGTTCATTCGAATTACCCCAGATTCCATTCTTGGGGTATATAGTTTCCGGAGTTGGCCTGAAGATGGATCCAGACAAAGTAAATGCTGTACTACATTGGCCTCAGCCAACTACTCTTCGTGCCATCCAGCGTTTTTTAGGTTTTGCCAATTACTATAGACGCTTCATTCAAGACTTTTCATCCATTGCATCTCCTATTGTGGCCCTAACTCGGAAAGGGGCTAATACTAAGCAATGGTCATCTGAGGCTCTCCAAGCCTTTCAAATTCTCAAAGAGTCCTTCTCGTCTGCTCCCATTCTTCGACAGCCTGATGTGACACTTCCCTTCTTCCTAGAAGTAGATGCCTCTAATGTGGGCTTAGGAGCCATTCTCTCCCAACGCTCGGAGCAACAAAAATTACATCCTTGTGCCTTCTATTCTCGGGGTCTTCTGCCCGCAGAGAAAAACTATACTATCGGGGACAAGGAGTTGCTGGCCATCAAAGCTGCATTGGAGGAATGGAGATACTTGTTGGAAGGAGCTCGCCATCCGGTGACGATCTTCACGGATCATAAGAACTTGTCATATTTGCAATCTGCTCAATGCTTGAACCCTCGTCAAGCAAGATGGTCTCTTTTCTTTTCCCGTTTTGAATTAATTATAACCTTCAAACCAGCCGCTAAGAACAAGAAAGCTGACGCTCTATCTCGAGCTTTGGTGACGTCCTCTGATGTAGAAGAGGTTCCCA
The DNA here is from genome assembly GCF_038048845.1 of Mixophyes fleayi. Taxonomy (NCBI): domain Eukaryota; kingdom Metazoa; phylum Chordata; class Amphibia; order Anura; family Limnodynastidae; genus Mixophyes; species Mixophyes fleayi. The sequence continues at coordinate 10,370 of NW_027447008.1, read as the reverse complement.
ACCATGCTATTCTAGACCCCAAATGTATTTCTCTGGCTGCTTCATCCACCAAAATGCTACCATTTGGGAAGACCCTCGTGCCTCCTACTCTGAGGAGGAAAATCCTTTCGTGGTTCCATGCCTCTCGTTTTTCCGGACACGCCGGTGAACACAAGACCTTTGAGATTCTCTCTCGAAGTTACTGGTGGCCTTCAATGAGGAGAGACGTCAAAGAGTTTATTGCTTCCTGTGATTTATGTTCTCAGTTCAAATCCTCCCGCAGAACTCCAGCAGGGTTGCTGCGACCACTACCCATTCCGTCCAAACCTTGGACCCATATTAGTATGGATTTCGTTACTGATTTGCCACCAAGTAAGAATCACAATACTATTTGGGTAGTGGTAGACAGATTTTCGAAGATGGCTCATTTCGTCCCTCAGTCCGGTTTACCTTCCTCGTCTACTCTGGCTGAACATTTCATTAAAGAAATCTTCCGCATCCATGGATGTCCGTCTGAGATTGTGTCAGATAGAGGAGTACAATTCGTTTCCAGATTCTGGCGGGCCCTTTGTAAAACCTTGGGCATACGATTAGCACTCTCATCATCGTACCATCCGCAATCTAACGGACAAACGGAACGAGTCAATCAAGATCTTGAGACTTTTATTAGGATGTTCTCTTCAGCCAACCAAGACAACTGGGTAGAATTGCTCCCTTGGGCTGAATTCGCCCATAACAACATGTACCATGAGTCATCATCCAAAACTCCATTCTTTGTGGTTTACGGTCACCATCCGTCTTTTCCGGAATTTCCTGCCCTCCCACCCACCCAAGTTCCTGCTGTGGAGACTGCTTGTCAGACCTTCAAAAATATCTGGTCTCAGGTCAAAACCTGTTTAAAGAAGACATCTAACAAATATAAGTCTTTCGCAGATAAGAAGAGGCGGGCTATTCCACCACTAAAAATTGGAGATCGGGTTTGGTTATCTACCAAAAATATTCGTTTGAAGGTTCCATCTATGAAATTCGCCCCTCGTTTTATTGGTCCATATAGGATCATTCAAGTTATCAATCCAGTATGTGTTAAACTTCTTCTTCCTAAGAATCTTCGGATTTCCAATGCCTTCCATGTGTCCTTACTCAAACCTCTTATTATCAATCGTTTCTCGACTCCTCCCTCAGCACCGCAGCCAGTTCAAGTTCATCAGGAGGAGGATTTCGAGATTACTGAGGTATTGGATGCAAAAATTTCGCGAGGAGTCCTCCGTTTCCTCGTTCATTGGAAGGGCTATGGTCCTGAAGAGCGTTCATGGATCAAAGCTGAAGATCTTAATGCTCCTGCCCTTCTGAAGAAGTTTTATTCCAAAAATCCGGACAAGCCCGGTTCCAGGCGTTCTGTGCCCACCTTTAAAAGGGGGGGTACTGTCACTCACCGGACTGTGAGTGCTTCTTCCCGGACTATTAGGAACCGTGGACGTCCTCTATCCTGAGGGACTGCGCATGCGCAGCCCTTTCCAAACCTTCAGTGTATGTTCCTTTAACTTAATTGGCAGATCAGGCAACCTCCCTATATTAAGCACCTGTGGTCAACACCACGTTGCCTGATCTTGGAGTCTCATTCCCCATGAGTCTCTGAAGGTGTTCCTGTGTTTCCTCGTTTATTCAGCCCAGCTGATTCCTGTGGTTTCCAAACCACTTCTACCTCTGTGGTTTCCAAACCACTTCTACTACTGTGGTTCCCATACCACTTCTACCATCTACTGTATCATCGTGACTGTGAGCTGATTCCTATCCGCTGCCTCCGTGCACTACAGTCTTCAAACCACTTCTCCTACTGTGGTTCCCATACCACTTCTACCATCTACTGTATCATCGTGACTGTGAGCTGATTCCTATCCGCTGCCTCCGTGCACTACAGTCTTCTAACCACTTCTACTCTACCATTTATTATTGGGACTGTTAGCTGATGCCTATCCGCTGCCTCCGTGCACTACAGTCTTCAACCTGCAACTCGTCTGTGTTTCATCATCGTGACTGCTAGCTGATTCCTATCCGCTGCCTCCGTGCACTACAGTCTTCAACCTGCAACTCGTCTGTGTTTCATCATCGTGACTGCTAGCTGATTCCTATCCGCTGCCTCCGTGCACTACAGTCTTCAACCTGCAACCCGTCTGTGTTTCATCGTGACTGTTTGGCTGATTCCTATCCGCTGCCTCTGTGCGCTTCAGTCTTCAGTCCTTGTCAACGCTCCCGTGTTTCCTTGAGTCTGCCTCCACTATTGCTACCCGCTATTCTCCGTGATCAACAGTGCCTGTTCAACTCTGCTCTCCCGTGTCCCATCGTTACTGCACCTGCTGGTTGCTATTGGCTACCTCCGTGTTCCCGCAGAGACCCGCTGCTGCTACTCCTCAGCACTACTCATCCATCTACTGCTGATCCGCTCTCCACGCTTTCCTGTGTTCCCTGCTGGTCTACCTACCCGTGCGCTGCACCTACTAGACCACCGCTTCACCCATCCAGGGACTTCGCATCCTGCCGGCCTCCTGCCGTTCAGGTATCTCTGCACTCCTGTCTGACTGCCTCCTGAACCACGGTATGCATACTTCTCATTGACTGTGCTGTGTATTGCATACCTTGCTGGACTGTGTTGGTTCTCCTCTGGAGTGTGCTATCCGCTGAGTCTATTGCCATCATTGACTGTGTTATCTTATGCTGGACTACTTCAAGAGACTTTCTATATTGGCAGTATTGTTCAGTCATCTATACATTTATATTGTGCATATCACTGTGGTTCAAAGTCAAGGTGCCCGTGTATATCTTGTGTTGCAGTCTCTCCCCGTGCACCTCCTCACATATATATTCAGTGGTACAACTTGCTGAAGGCAGACCACTGATCCCTGTTTCCTGTATCACCTGTTCCAGTATCCTCTCACATAGCAGTGGTACAACTTGCTATCGCAGACCACTGACTACCCGGATACCTCCACTTGGATTCCACTCCTTCACTCAGACAGCGGTACAACTTGCTATCTGCAGACCGCTGACTCTCATCACCCCCTCGTTTCTGTTGGACATTCCTCCTCACTATAGCAGTGGTACAACTTGCTACCGCAGACCACTGACTACCTTCACGTGTCCTTTGTCCATACAGTTCCTCGTGTATTACTACCTCCATATTGCCAGTGCTGCTAGTCATAGACTTTCCTGAGCATCTCATCACCTGCTATTTCCTGTTCCGTGATCACCCTGCTACCAGAGTACCATATTACCACCTATACTGCTCTGGTAAGCCTATCACCTGGTGATCCCTGGGTAAAGACTCCTAGTGCCCGTGACAGTAAGATCAGGCCATGACAGACCCAGATACGGAACCTACCGCTAAGGAGATGCTGCAGCATCTGGTCAGCCGTGTGGAGCAACAGGATGCTCGCCAACAGCTGTTACTTCAATGTTACCAATCGTTAACCTCCCAAGGAACATCTGGACAGACTGTTACAGCTAATATTGAAGCTCCTGTGCTTGCCTCCGTTTCCCCAGTGCCATCCCAGGTGTCTACAGCTCCTACGCTTCACCTGCCTACTCCGTCAAAATATGACGGGGACCCCAAAACTTGTAGAGGTTTCCTTAACCAATGTTCAGTCCATTTTGAACTCCAACCTCAAAATTTTTCTACCCATCGTTCCAGAGTGGCCTATCTTATCTCATTGTTTTCTGGACAAGCCCTGGCTTGGGCCTCCCCTCTGTGGGAGAGAAACGATCCAATTCTACAAGATAGTGCCAAATTCATTTCCACGTTCCGAAGTGTGTTCGATGAACCAGGTCGTGTGACTTCCGCTGCTTCCAGCATTCTTCGTTTGCGACAAGGCTCCCATACAGTAGGACAGTATGTCATTCAATTTAGGATCCTAGCCTCTGAACTTCAGTGGAACACTGAAGCATTAGTTGCCGCCTTCTGGCAGGGGCTCTCCGATAAAATTAAAGATGCACTGACTACCCAAGAGCTTCCTTCGTCACTAGAAGATTTGATCTCTCTTTGCCATCGTGTAGATATGAGATTTCGTGAAAGAGAGTCTGAGAAAACAACGGCTGTCAAAGCACCTCTTCGTTCAAACCCTCAATTTCGTCCAGCTCCATCCTCTGTGATTCCCATGGAGATAGGACGTTCCAAATTATCTTCAGAGGAGAGGAGACGAAGAGTAAAGAATAGACTCTGTATCTATTGTGCTGATTCCACGCATATGCTCAGCTCTTGCCCTAAGAGATCGGGAAATGCCAGGCCCTAACTAGTTCTGGAGAGGTGAAGTTAGGGTCCCTGGAGTCCTCTCCATCGTTTATGAAATCTAAAGTCTGCGCTTTTGAGGTTACGATCTCCTTTGCTACCAAATCCTTTGAGTCCCAGGCATTGATTGATTCCGGAGCAGCAGGAAATTTCATTTCTAAATCACTAGTGAATCAATGGTCCCTACCAGTGATCACTTTAAAAACACCCATTACTGTGACGGCTATAGATGGATCACGTCTCATCAACGGTCTCATCACCCAGAGTACGTCTCCAGTAACCCTTCAGATTGGTGCACTACACCATGAAGAAATTTCGTTTTTAATTCTTCCAGTTACGACAAGTCCGATTGTCTTAGGCCTTCCATGGCTTCAGTGTCACTCTCCCCAGATTGACTGGCGCACTCCTCAAGTTATGTCTTGGGGGTCTGAATGTCACCAGCGTTGTCTTTCTCAAGTTATTCCTCTTAAAGTACAGCAATCTTCCATCGCATATTCCTCCCCGGGACTCCCTCCTCAGTATGCTTCATTTGCCGATGTGTTTGATAAAGCTCAGTCTGAACGTCTTCCTCCTCATCGTTCTTGGGATTGTCCGATCGACCTTCTACCTGGCAAGACTCCTCCCAGGGGCCGGGTCTATCCTCTCTCGTTACCTGAAACTCAAGCCACATCTGAGTACATACAGGAGAATCTCCAGCGCGGCTTCATTCGACCTTCCACCTCTCCCGCTGGAGCTGGGTTCTTCTTCGTCAAAAAGAAGGATGGATCATTACGCCCTTGTATAGATTTTCGTGGACTCAACGCCATTACTATCAAGAATCGGTATCCCATTCCGCTGATCACTGAGCTATTTGATCGCATCAAGGGAGCTCGGATATTTACTAAGTTGGATCTTCGTGGTGCCTACAATTTAATTAGAATCCGTTCCGGTGACGAATGGAAGACCGCGTTCAACACCAGAGATGGGCATTACGAATATTTAGTAATGCCCTTCGGGCTGTGTAATGCCCCCGCTGTTTTCCAGGGTTTCATCAATGAGATCTTTCGGGACTTATTATATGTATGTGTCGTTGTCTACCTGGACGACATATTGATCTTCTCACAGGACCTGCCTTCTCATCACCAACATGTGGCAGAGGTCCTCTCCAGACTACGGAAAAACTCATTGTTCTGTAAATTGGAAAAATGTTCATTCGAATTACCCCAGATTCCATTCTTGGGGTATATAGTTTCCGGAGTTGGCCTGAAGATGGATCCAGACAAAGTAAATGCTGTACTACATTGGCCTCAGCCAACTACTCTTCGTGCCATCCAGCGTTTTTTAGGTTTTGCCAATTACTATAGACGCTTCATTCAAGACTTTTCATCCATTGCATCTCCTATTGTGGCCCTAACTCGGAAAGGGGCTAATACTAAGCAATGGTCATCTGAGGCTCTCCAAGCCTTTCAAATTCTCAAAGAGTCCTTCTCGTCTGCTCCCATTCTTCGACAGCCTGATGTGACACTTCCCTTCTTCCTAGAAGTAGATGCCTCTAATGTGGGCTTAGGAGCCATTCTCTCCCAACGCTCGGAGCAACAAAAATTACATCCTTGTGCCTTCTATTCTCGGGGTCTTCTGCCCGCAGAGAAAAACTATACTATCGGGGACAAGGAGTTGCTGGCCATCAAAGCTGCATTGGAGGAATGGAGATACTTGTTGGAAGGAGCTCGCCATCCGGTGACGATCTTCACGGATCATAAGAACTTGTCATATTTGCAATCTGCTCAATGCTTGAACCCTCGTCAAGCAAGATGGTCTCTTTTCTTTTCCCGTTTTGAATTAATTATAACCTTCAAACCAGCCGCTAAGAACAAGAAAGCTGACGCTCTATCTCGAGCTTTGGTGACGTCCTCTGATGTAGAAGAGGTTCCCAACCATGCTATTCTAGACCCCAAATGTATTTCTCTGGCTGCTTCATCCACCAAAATGCTACCATTTGGGAAGACCCTCGTGCCTCCTACTCTGAGGAGGAAAATCCTTTCGTGGTTCCATGCCTCTCGTTTTTCCGGACACGCCGGTGAACACAAGACCTTTGAGATTCTCTCTCGAAGTTACTGGTGGCCTTCAATGAGGAGAGACGTCAAAGAGTTTATTGCTTCCTGTGATTTATGTTCTCAGTTCAAATCCTCCCGCAGAACTCCAGCAGGGTTGCTGCGACCACTACCCATTCCGTCCAAACCTTGGACCCATATTAGTATGGATTTCGTTACTGATTTGCCACCAAGTAAGAATCACAATACTATTTGGGTAGTGGTAGACAGATTTTCGAAGATGGCTCATTTCGTCCCTCAGTCCGGTTTACCTTCCTCGTCTACTCTGGCTGAACATTTCATTAAAGAAATCTTCCGCATCCATGGATGTCCGTCTGAGATTGTGTCAGATAGAGGAGTACAATTCGTTTCCAGATTCTGGCGGGCCCTTTGTAAAACCTTGGGCATACGATTAGCACTCTCATCATCGTACCATCCGCAATCTAACGGACAAACGGAACGAGTCAATCAAGATCTTGAGACTTTTATTAGGATGTTCTCTTCAGCCAACCAAGACAACTGGGTAGAATTGCTCCCTTGGGCTGAATTCGCCCATAACAACATGTACCATGAGTCATCATCCAAAACTCCATTCTTTGTGGTTTACGGTCACCATCCGTCTTTTCCGGAATTTCCTGCCCTCCCACCCACCCAAGTTCCTGCTGTGGAGACTGCTTGTCAGACCTTCAAAAATATCTGGTCTCAGGTCAAAACCTGTTTAAAGAAGACATCTAACAAATATAAGTCTTTCGCAGATAAGAAGAGGCGGGCTATTCCACCACTAAAAATTGGAGATCGGGTTTGGTTATCTACCAAAAATATTCGTTTGAAGGTTCCATCTATGAAATTCGCCCCTCGTTTTATTGGTCCATATAGGATCATTCAAGTTATCAATCCAGTATGTGTTAAACTTCTTCTTCCTAAGAATCTTCGGATTTCCAATGCCTTCCATGTGTCCTTACTCAAACCTCTTATTATCAATCGTTTCTCGACTCCTCCCTCAGCACCGCAGCCAGTTCAAGTTCATCAGGAGGAGGATTTCGAGATTACTGAGGTATTGGATGCAAAAATTTCGCGAGGAGTCCTCCGTTTCCTCGTTCATTGGAAGGGCTTTGGTCCTGAAGAGCGTTCATGGATCAAAGCTGAAGATCTTAATGCTCCTGCCCTTCTGAAGAAGTTTTATTCCAAAAATCCGGACAAGCCCGGTTCCAGGCGTTCTGTGCCCACCTTTAAAAGGGGGGGTACTGTCACTCACCGGACTGTGAGTGCTTCTTCCCGGACTATTAGGAACCGTGGACGTCCTCTATCCTGAGGGACTGCGCATGCGCAGCCCTTTCCAAACCTTCAGTGTATGTTCCTTTAACTTAATTGGCAGATCAGGCAACCTCCCTATATTAAGCACCTGTGGTCAACACCACGTTGCCTGATCTTGGAGTCTCATTCCCCATGAGTCTCTGAAGGTGTTCCTGTGTTTCCTCGTTTATTCAGCCCAGCTGATTCCTGTGGTTTCCAAACCACTTCTACCTCTGTGGTTTCCAAACCACTTCTACTACTGTGGTTCCCATACCACTTCTACCATCTACTGTATCATCGTGACTGTGAGCTGATTCCTATCCGCTGCCTCCGTGCACTACAGTCTTCAAACCACTTCTCCTACTGTGGTTCCCATACCACTTCTACCATCTACTGTATCATCGTGACTGTGAGCTGATTCCTATCCGCTGCCTCCGTGCACTACAGTCTTCTAACCACTTCTACTCTACCATTTATTATTGGGACTGTTAGCTGATGCCTATCCGCTGCCTCCGTGCACTACAGTCTTCAACCTGCAACTCGTCTGTGTTTCATCATCGTGACTGCTAGCTGATTCCTATCCGCTGCCTCCGTGCACTACAGTCTTCAACCTGCAACTCGTCTGTGTTTCATCATCGTGACTGCTAGCTGATTCCTATCCGCTGCCTCCGTGCACTACAGTCTTCAACCTGCAACCCGTCTGTGTTTCATCGTGACTGTTTGGCTGATTCCTATCCGCTGCCTCTGTGCGCTTCAGTCTTCAGTCCTTGTCAACGCTCCCGTGTTTCCTTGAGTCTGCCTCCACTATTGCTACCCGCTATTCTCCGTGATCAACAGTGCCTGTTCAACTCTGCTCTCCCGTGTCCCATCGTTACTGCACCTGCTGGTTGCTATTGGCTACCTCCGTGTTCCCGCAGAGACCCGCTGCTGCTACTCCTCAGCACTACTCATCCATCTACTGCTGATCCGCTCTCCACGCTTTCCTGTGTTCCCTGCTGGTCTACCTACCCGTGCGCTGCACCTACTAGACCACCGCTTCACCCATCCAGGGACTTCGCATCCTGCCGGCCTCCTGCCGTTCAGGTATCTCTGCACTCCTGTCTGACTGCCTCCTGAACCACGGTATGCATACTTCTCATTGACTGTGCTGTGTATTGCATACCTTGCTGGACTGTGTTGGTTCTCCTCTGGAGTGTGCTATCCGCTGAGTCTATTGCCATCATTGACTGTGTTATCTTATGCTGGACTACTTCAAGAGACTTTCTATATTGGCAGTATTGTTCAGTCATCTATACATTTATATTGTGCATATCACTGTGGTTCAAAGTCAAGGTGCCCGTGTATATCTTGTGTTGCAGTCTCTCCCCGTGCACCTCCTCACATATATATTCAGTGGTACAACTTGCTGAAGGCAGACCACTGATCCCTGTTTCCTGTATCACCTGTTCCAGTATCCTCTCACATAGCAGTGGTACAACTTGCTATCGCAGACCACTGACTACCCGGATACCTCCACTTGGATTCCACTCCTTCACTCAGACAGCGGTACAACTTGCTATCTGCAGACCGCTGACTCTCATCACCCCCTCGTTTCTGTTGGACATTCCTCCTCACTATAGCAGTGGTACAACTTGCTACCGCAGACCACTGACTACCTTCACGTGTCCTTTGTCCATACAGTTCCTCGTGTATTACTACCTCCATATTGCCAGTGCTGCTAGTCATAGACTTTCCTGAGCATCTCATCACCTGCTATTTCCTGTTCCGTGATCACCCTGCTACCAGAGTACCATATTACCACCTATACTGCTCTGGTAAGCCTATCACCTGGTGATCCCTGGGTAAAGACTCCTAGTGCCCGTGACAGTAAGATCAGGCCATGACAGACCCAGATACGGAACCTACCGCTAAGGAGATGCTGCAGCATCTGGTCAGCCGTGTGGAGCAACAGGATGCTCGCCAACAGCTGTTACTTCAATGTTACCAATCGTTAACCTCCCAAGGAACATCTGGACAGACTGTTACAGCTAATATTGAAGCTCCTGTGCTTGCCTCCGTTTCCCCAGTGCCATCCCAGGTGTCTACAGCTCCTACGCTTCACCTGCCTACTCCGTCAAAATATGACGGGGACCCCAAAACTTGTAGAGGTTTCCTTAACCAATGTTCAGTCCATTTTGAACTCCAACCTCAAAATTTTTCTACCCATCGTTCCAGAGTGGCCTATCTTATCTCATTGTTTTCTGGACAAGCCCTGGCTTGGGCCTCCCCTCTGTGGGAGAGAAACGATCCAATTCTACAAGATAGTGCCAAATTCATTTCCACGTTCCGAAGTGTGTTCGATGAACCAGGTCGTGTGACTTCCGCTGCTTCCAGCATTCTTCGTTTGCGACAAGGCTCCCATACAGTAGGACAGTATGTCATTCAATTTAGGATCCTAGCCTCTGAACTTCAGTGGAACACTGAAGCATTAGTTGCCGCCTTCTGGCAGGGGCTCTCCGATAAAATTAAAGATGCACTGACTACCCAAGAGCTTCCTTCGTCACTAGAAGATTTGATCTCTCTTTGCCATCGTGTAGATATGAGATTTCGTGAAAGAGAGTCTGAGAAAACAACGGCTGTCAAAGCACCTCTTCGTTCAAACCCTCAATTTCGTCCAGCTCCATCCTCTGTGATTCCCATGGAGATAGGACGTTCCAAATTATCTTCAGAGGAGAGGAGACGAAGAGTAAAGAATAGACTCTGTATCTATT
>NW_027447007.1:0-39810 GCF_038048845.1 Mixophyes fleayi | reverse complement strand
TGTGTAAAAAAGCGTTGTTTTTGGACTGCAATGAAGAAATGACTATGTTTTGCGATTTCTCCTGCTCAGAAAGACTTAGAAAGTTGATATTTGTGGGCAATGTTAGAAATGTCAGGAGAAACAAGAATTATGTAAAAGGATTGATGTAAGTCATTGTTTCCAAGAGAAAGGGAGACAGGAGTGTAAAAAAGCGTTGTTTTTGGACGGCAATGAAGAAATGACTATGTTTTGCGATTTCTCCTGCTCAGAAAGACTTAGAAAGTTGATAATTGTGGACAATGTTAGAAATGTCATGAGAAACAAGAATTATGTAAAAGGATTGATGTAAGTCATTGTTTCCAAGAGAAAGGGAGACAGGAGTGTAAAAAAGCGTTGTTTTTGGACGGCAATGAAGAAATTACTCTGTTTTGCGATTTCTCCTGCTCAGAAAGACTTAGAAAGTTGATAATTGTGGGCAATGGTAGAAATGTCATGAGAAATAAGAATTATGTAAAAGGATTGATGTAAGTCATTGTTGCCAAGAGAAAGGGAGACTGGAGTGTAAAAAAGCGTTGTTTTTGGACTGCAATGAAGAAATGACTATGTTTTGCGATTTCTCCTGCTCAGAAAGACTTAGAAAGTTAATAATTGTGGGCAATGTTAGAAATGTCATGAGAAACAAGAATTATGTAAAAGGATTGATGTAAGTCATTGTTTCCAGGAGAAAGGGAGACAGGAGTGTAAAAAAGCGTTATTTTTGGACGGCAATGAAGAAATGACTATATTTTGCGATTTCTCCTGCTCAGAAAGACTTAGAAAGTTGATAATTGTGGGCAATGTTAGAAATGTCAGGAGAAATAAGAATTATGTAAAAGGATTGATGTAAGTCATTGTTGCCAAGAGAAAGGGAGACTGGAGTGTAAAAAAGCGTTGTTTTTGGACTGCAATGAAGAAATGACTATGTTTTGCGATTTCTCCTGCTCAGAAAGACTTAGAAAGTTAATAATTGTGGATAATGTTAGAAATGTCATGAGAAACAAGAATTATGTAAAAGGATTGGTGTAAGTCATTGTTTCCAAGAGAAAGGGTCTGGAGTGTAAAAAAAGCGTTGTTTTTGGACTGCAATGAAGAAATGACTATGTTTTGCGATTTCTCCTGCTCAGAAAGACTTAGAAAGTTGATATTTGTGGGCAATGTTAGAAATGTCAGGAGAAACAAGAATTATGTAAAAGGATTGATGTAAGTCATTGTTTCCAAGAGAAAGGGAGACTGGAGTGTAAAAAAGCATTGTTTTTGGACGGCAATGAATAAATGACTGTTTTGCGATTTCTCTTGCTCAGAAAGACTTAGAAAGTTGATAATTGTGGGCAATGTTAGAAATGTCATGAGAAACAAGAATTATGTAAAAGGATTGATGTAAGTCATTGTTTCCAGGAGAAGGGGAGACAGGAGTGTAAAAAAGCGTTGTTTTTGGACGGCAATGAAGAAATTACTATATTTTGCGATTTCTCCTGCTCAGAAAGACTTAGAAAGTTGATAATTGTGGGCAATGTTAGAAATGTCATGAGAAACAAGAATTATGTAAAAGGATTGATGTAAGTCATTGTTTCCAAGAGAAAGGGGAGACAGGAGTGTAAAAAAGCGTTGTTTTTGGACGGCAATGAAGAAATGACTATGTTTTGCGATTTCTCCTGCTCAGAAAGACTTAGAAAGTTGATAATTGTGGACAATGTTAGAAATGTCACGAGAAACAAGAATTATGTAAAAGTATTGATGTAAGTCATTGTTTCCAAGAGAAAGGGGGACAGGAGTGTAAAAAAGCGTTATTTTTGGACGGCAATGAAGAAATGACTATGTTTTGCGATTTCTCCTGCTCAGAAAGACTTAGAAAGTTGATAATTGTGGACAATGTTAGAAATGTCATGAGAAACAAGAATTATGTAAAAGGATTGATGTAAGTCATTGTTTCCAAGAGAAAGGGAGACTGGAGTGTAAAAAAGCGTTGTTTTGGACTGCAATGAAGAAATGACTATGTTTTGCGATTTCTCCTGCTCAGAAAGACTTAGAAAGTTGATATTTGTGGACAATGGTTAGAAATGTCATGAGAAACAAGAATTATGTAAAAGGATTGATGTAAGTCATTGTTTCCAAGAGAAAGGGAGACTGGAGTGTAAAAAAGCGTTGTTTTTGGACTGCAATGAAGAAATGACTATGTTTTGCGATTTCTCCTGCTCAGAAAGACTTAGAAAGTTGATATTTGTGGGCAATGTTAGAAATGTCAGGAGAAACAAGAATTATGTAAAAGTATTGATGTAAGTCATTGTTTCCAAGAGAAAGGGAGACTGGAGTGTAAAAAAGCATTGTTTTTGGACGGCAATGAATAAATGACTGTTTTGCGATTTCTCTTGCTCACAAAGACTTAGAAAGTTGATAATTGTGGGCAATGTTAGAAATGTCATGAGAAACAAGAATTATGTAAAAGGATTGATGTAAGTCATTGTTTCCAAGAGAAAGGGAGACAGGAGTGTAAAAAAGCGTTGTTTTTGGACGGCAATGAAGAAATTACTCTGTTTTGCGATTTCTCCTGCTCAGAAAGACTTAGAAAGTTGATAATTGTGGGCAATGGTAGAAATGTCATGAGAAATAAGAATTATGTAAAAGGATTGATGTAAGTCATTGTTGCCAAGAGAAAGGGAGACTGGAGTGTAAAAAAGCGTTGTTTTTGGACTGCAATGAAGAAATGACTATGTTTTGCGATTTCTCCTGCTCAGAAAGACTTAGAAAGTTAATAATTGTGGGCAATGTTAGAAATGTCATGAGAAACAAGAATTATGTAAAAGGATTGATGTAAGTCATTGTTTCCAGGAGAAAGGGAGACAGGAGTGTAAAAAAGCGTTGTTTTTGGACGGCAATGAAGAAATGACTATATTTTGCGATTTCTCCTGCTCAGAAAGACTTAGAAAGTTGATAATTGTGGGCAATGTTAGAAATGTCAGGAGAAACAAGAATTATGTAAAAGGATTGATGTAAGTCATTGTTTCCAAGAGAAAGGGAGACTGGAGTGTAAAAAAGCGTTGTTTTTGGACTGCAATGAAGAAATGACTATGTTTTGCGATTTCTCCTGCTCAGAAAGACTTAGAAAGTTGATAATTGTGGACAATGTTAGAAATGTCATGAGAAACAAGAATTATGTAAAAGGATTGGTGTAAGTCATTGTTTCCAAGAGAAAGGGAGACTGGAGTGTAAAAAAGCGTTGTTTTTGGACTGCAATGAAGAAATGACTATGTTTTGCGATTTCTCCTGCTCAGAAAGACTTAGAAAGTTGATATTTGTGGGCAATGTTAGAAATGTCAGGAGAAACAAGAATTATGTAAAAGGATTGATGTAAGTCATTGTTTCCAAGAGAAAGGGAGACTGGAGTGTAAAAAAGCATTGTTTTTGGACGGCAATGAATAAATGACTGTTTTGCGATTTCTCTTGCTCAGAAAGACTTAGAAAGTTGATAATTGTGGGCAATGTTAGAAATGTCATGAGAAACAAGAATTATGTAAAAGGATTGATGTAAGTCATTGTTTCCAGGAGAAGGGGAGACAGGAGTGTAAAAAAGCGTTGTTTTTGGACGGCAATGAAGAAATTACTATATTTTGCGATTTCTCCTGCTCAGAAAGACTTAGAAAGTTGATAATTGTGGGCAATGTTAGAAATGTCATGAGAAACAAGAATTATGTAAAAGGATTGATGTAAGTCATTGTTTCCAAGAGAAAGGGAGACAGGAGTGTAAAAAAGCGTTGTTTTTGGACGGCAATGAAGAAATGACTATGTTTTGCGATTTCTCCTGCTCAGAAAGACTTAGAAAGTTGATAATTGTGGACAATGTTAGAAATGTCACGAGAAACAAGAATTATGTAAAAGTATTGATGTAAGTCATTGTTTCCAAGAGAAAGGGGGACAGGAGTGTAAAAAAGCGTTATTTTTGGACGGCAATGAAGAAATGACTATGTTTTGCGATTTCTCCTGCTCAGAAAGACTTAGAAAGTTGATAATTGTGGACAATGTTAGAAATGTCATGAGAAACAAGAATTATGTAAAAGGATTGATGTAAGTCATTGTTTCCAAGAGAAAGGGAGACAGGAGTGTAAAAAAGCGTTGTTTTTGGACGGCAATGAAGAAATTACTCTGTTTTGCGATTTCTCCTGCTCAGAAAGACTTAGAAAGTTGATAATTGTGGGCAATGGTAGAAATGTCATGAGAAATAAGAATTATGTAAAAGGATTGATGTAAGTCATTGTTGCCAAGAGAAAGGGAGACTGGAGTGTAAAAAAGCGTTGTTTTTGGACTGCAATGAAGAAATGACTATGTTTTGCGATTTCTCCTGCTCAGAAAGACTTAGAAAGTTAATAATTGTGGGCAATGTTAGAAATGTCATGAGAAACAAGAATTATGTAAAAGGATTGATGTAAGTCATTGTTTCCAGGAGAAAGGGAGACAGGAGTGTAAAAAAGCGTTGTTTTTGGACGGCAATGAAGAAATGACTATATTTTGCGATTTCTCCTGCTCAGAAAGACTTAGAAAGTTGATAATTGTGGGCAATGTTAGAAATGTCAGGAGAAATAAGAATTATGTAAAAGGATTGATGTAAGTCATTGTTGCCAAGAGAAAGGGAGACTGGAGTGTAAAAAAGCGTTGTTTTTGGACTGCAATGAAGAAATGACTATGTTTTGCGATTTCTCCTGCTCAGAAAGACTTAGAAAGTTAATAATTGTGGATAATGTTAGAAATGTCATGAGAAACAAGAATTATGTAAAAGGATTGGTGTAAGTCATTGTTTCCAAGAGAAAGGGAGACTGGAGTGTAAAAAAGCGTTGTTTTTGGACTGCAATGAAGAAATGACTATGTTTTGCGATTTCTCCTGCTCAGAAAGACTTAGAAAGTTGATATTTGTGGGCAATGTTAGAAATGTCAGGAGAAACAAGAATTATGTAAAAGGATTGATGTAAGTCATTGTTTCCAAGAGAAAGGGAGACTGGAGTGTAAAAAAGCATTGTTTTTGGACGGCAATGAATAAATGACTGTTTTGCGATTTCTCTTGCTCAGAAAGACTTAGAAAGTTGATAATTGTGGGCAATGTTAGAAATGTCATGAGAAACAAGAATTATGTAAAAGGATTGATGTAAGTCATTGTTTCCAGGAGAAGGGGAGACAGGAGTGTAAAAAAGCGTTGTTTTTGGACGGCAATGAAGAAATTACTATATTTTGCGATTTCTCCTGCTCAGAAAGACTTAGAAAGTTGATAATTGTGGGCAATGTTAGAAATGTCATGAGAAACAAGAATTATGTAAAAGGATTGATGTAAGTCATTGTTTCCAAGAGAAAGGGAGACAGGAGTGTAAAAAAGCGTTGTTTTTGGACGGCAATGAAGAAATGACTATGTTTTGCGATTTCTCCTGCTCAGAAAGACTTAGAAAGTTGATAATTGTGGACAATGTTAGAAATGTCACGAGAAACAAGAATTATGTAAAAGTATTGATGTAAGTCATTGTTTCCAAGAGAAAGGGGGACAGGAGTGTAAAAAAGCGTTATTTTTGGACGGCAATGAAGAAATGACTATGTTTTGCGATTTCTCCTGCTCAGAAAGACTTAGAAAGTTGATAATTGTGGACAATGTTAGAAATGTCATGAGAAACAAGAATTATGTAAAAGGATTGATGTAAGTCATTGTTTCCAAGAGAAAGGGAGACTGGAGTGTAAAAAAGCGTTGTTTTTGGACTGCAATGAAGAAATGACTATGTTTTGCGATTTCTCCTGCTCAGAAAGACTTAGAAAGTTGATATTTGTGGACAATGTTAGAAATGTCATGAGAAACAAGAATTATGTAAAAGGATTGATGTAAGTCATTGTTTCCAAGAGAAAGGGAGACTGGAGTGTAAAAAAGCGTTGTTTTTGGACTGCAATGAGAAATGACTATGTTTTGCTATTTCTCCTGCTCAGAAAGACTTAGAAAGTTGATATTTGTGGGCAATGTTAGAAATGTCAGGAGAAACAAGAATTATGTAAAAGTATTGATGTAAGTCATTGTTTCCAAGAGAAAGGAGACTGGAGTGTAAAAAAGCATTGTTTTTGGACGGCAATGAATAAATGACTGTTTTGCGATTTCTCTTGCTCAGAAAGACTTAGAAAGTTGATAATTGTGGGCAATGTTAGAAAATGTCATGAGAAACAAGAATTATGTAAAAGGATTGATGTAAGTCATTATTTCCAAGAGAAAGGGAGACAGGAGTGTAAAAAAGCGTTGTTTTTGGACGGCAATGAAGAAATTACTCTGTTTGCGATTTCTCCTGCTCAGAAAGACTTAGAAAGTTGATAATTGTGGGCAATGGTAGAAATGTCATGAGAAATAAGAATTATGTAAAAGGATTGATGTAAGTCATTGTTGCCAAGAGAAAGGGAGACTGGAGTGTAAAAAAAGCGTTGTTTTTGGACTGCAATGAAGAAATGACTATGTTTTGCGATTTCTCCTGCTCAGAAAGACTTAGAAAGTTAATAATTGTGGGCAATGTTAGAAATGTCATGAGAAACAAGAATTATGTAAAAGGATTGATGTAAGTCATTGTTTCCAGGAGAAAGGGAGACAGGAGTGTAAAAAAGCGTTGTTTTTGGACGGCAATGAAGAAATGACTATATTTTGCGATTTCTCCTGCTCAGAAAGACTTAGAAAGTTGATAATTGTGGGCAATGTTAGAAATGTCAGGAGAAACAAGAATTATGTAAAAGGATTGATGTAAGTCATTGTTTCCAAGAGAAAGGGAGACTGGAGTGTAAAAAAGCGTTGTTTTTGGACTGCAATGAAGAAATGACTATGTTTTGCGATTTCTCCTGCTCAGAAAGACTTAGAAAGTTGATAATTGTGGACAATGTTAGAAATGTCATGAGAAACAAGAATTATGTAAAAGGATTGGTGTAAGTCATTGTTTCCAAGAGAAAGGGAGACTGGAGTGTAAAAAGCGTTGTTTTTGGACTGCAATGAAGAAATGACTATGTTTTGCGATTTCTCCTGCTCAGAAAGACTTAGAAAGTTGATATTTGTGGGCAATGTTAGAAATGTCAGGAGAAACAAGAATTATGTAAAAGGATTGATGTAAGTCATTGTTTCCAAGAGAAAGGGAGACTGGAGTGTAAAAAAGCATTGTTTTTGGACGGCAATGAATAAATGACTGTTTTGCGATTTCTCTTGCTCAGAAAGACTTAGAAAGTTGATAATTGTGGGCAATGTTAGAAATGTCATGAGAAACAAGAATTATGTAAAAGGATTGATGTAAGTCATTGTTTCCAGGAGAAGGGGAGACAGGAGTGTAAAAAAGCGTTGTTTTTGGACGGCAATGAAGAAATTACTATATTTTGCGATTTCTCCTGCTCAGAAAGACTTAGAAAGTTGATAATTGTGGGCAATGTTAGAAATGTCATGAGAAACAAGAATTATGTAAAAGGATTGATGTAAGTCATTGTTTCCAAGAGAAAGGGAGACAGGAGTGTAAAAAAGCGTTGTTTTTGGACGGCAATGAAGAAATGACTATGTTTTGCGATTTCTCCTGCTCAGAAAGACTTAGAAAGTTGATAATTGTGGACAATGTTAGAAATGTCACGAGAAACAAGAATTATGTAAAAGTATTGATGTAAGTCATTGTTTCCAAGAGAAAGGGGGACCGGAGTGTAAAAAAGCGTTATTTTTGGACGGCAATGAAGAAATGACTATGTTTTGCGATTTCTCCTGCTCAGAAAGACTTAGAAAGTTGATAATTGTGGACAATGTTAGAAATGTCATGAGAAACAAGAATTATGTAAAAGGATTGATGTAAGTCATTGTTTCCAAGAGAAAGGGAGACTGGAGTGTAAAAAAGCGTTGTTTTTGGACTGCAATGAAGAAATGACTATGTTTTGCGATTTCTCCTGCTCAGAAAGACTTAGAAAGTTGATATTTGTGGACAATGTTAGAAATGTCATGAGAAACAAGAATTATGTAAAAGGATTGATGTAAGTCATTGTTTCCAAGAGAAAGGGAGACTGGAGTGTAAAAAAGCGTTGTTTTTGGACTGCAATGAAGAAATGACTATGTTTTGCGATTTCTCCTGCTCAGAAAGACTTAGAAAGTTGATATTTGTGGGCAATGTTAGAAATGTCAGGAGAAACAAGAATTATGTAAAAGTATTGATGTAAGTCATTGTTTCCAAGAGAAAGGGAGACTGGAGTGTAAAAAAGCATTGTTTTTGGACGGCAATGAATAAATGACTGTTTTGCGATTTCTCTTGCTCACAAAGACTTAGAAAGTTGATAATTGTGGGCAATGTTAGAAATGTCATGAGAAACAAGAATTATGTAAAATTATTGATGTAAGTCATTGTTTCCAGGAGAAAGGGAGACAGGAGTGTAAAAAAGCGTTGTTTTTGGACGGCAATGAAGAAATGACTATATTTTGCGATTTCTCCTGCTCAGAAAGACTTAGAAAGTTGATATTTGTGGGCAATGTTAGAAATGTCAGGAGAAACAAGAATTATGTAAAAGAATTGATGTAAGTCATTGTTTCCAGGAGAAAGGGAGACAGGAGTGTAAAAAAGCGTTGTTTTTGGACGGCAATGAAGAAATGACTATATTTTGCGATTTCTCCTGCTCAGAAAGACTTAGAAAGTTGATAATTGTGGGCAATGTTAGAAATGTCAGGAGAAACAAGAATTATGTAAAAGGATTGATGTAAGTCATTGTTTCCAAGAGAAAGGGAGACTGGAGTGTAAAAAAGCGTTGTTTTTGGACTGCAATGAAGAAATGACTATATTTTGCGATTTCTCCTGCTCAGAAAGACTTAGAAAGTTGATAATTGTGGACAATGTTAGAAATGTCATGAGAAACAAAAATTATGTAAAAGGATTGATGTAAGTCATTGTTTCCAAGAGAAAGGGAGACTGGAGTGTAAAAAGCGTTGTTTTTGGACTGCAATGAAGAAATGACTATGTTTTGCGATTTCTCCTGCTCAAAAAGACTTAGAAAGTTGATAATTGTGGGCAAAGTTAGAAATGTCAGGCGAAACAAGAATTATGTAAAAGTATTGATGTAAGTCATTGTTTCCAAGAGAAAGGGGGACAGGAGTGTAAAAAAGCGTTATTTTTGGACGGCAATGAAGAAATGACTATGTTTTGCGATTTCTCCTGCTCAGAAAGACTTAGAAAGTTGATAATTGTGGACAATGTTAGAAATGTCATGAGAAACAAGAATTATGTAAAAGGATTGATGTAAGTCATTGTTTCCAAGAGAAAGGGAGACTGGAGTGTAAAAAAGCGTTGTTTTTGGACTGCAATGAAGAAATGACTATGTTTTGCGATTTCTTCTGCTCAGAAAGACTTAGAAAGTTGATATTTGTGGACAATGTTAGAAATGTCATGAGAAACAAGAATTATGTAAAAGGATTGATGTAAGTCATTGTTTCCAAGAGAAAGGGAGACTGGAGTGTAAAAAAGCGTTGTTTTTGGACTGCAATGAAGAAATGACTATGTTTTGCGATTTCTCCTGCTCAGAAAGACTTAGAAAGTTGATATTTGTGGGCAATGTTAGAAATGTCAGGAGAAACAAGAATTATGTAAAAGTATTGATGTAAGTCATTGTTTCCAAGAGAAAGGGAGACTGGAGTGTAAAAAAGCATTGTTTTTGGACGGCAATGAATAAATGACTGTTTTGCGATTTCTCTTGCTCAGAAAGACTTAGAAAGTTGATAATTGTGGGCAATGTTAGAAATGTCATGAGAAACAAGAATTATGTAAAATTATTGATGTAAGTCATTGTTTCCAGGAGAAAGGGAGACAGGAGTGTAAAAAAGCGTTGTTTTTGGACGGCAATGAAGAAATGACTATATTTTGCGATTTCTCCTGCTCAGAAAGACTTAGAAAGTTGATATTTGTGGGCAATGGTAGAAATGTCATGAGAAATAAGAATTATGTAAAAGGATTGATGTAAGTCATTGTTGCCAAGAGAAAGGGAGACTGGAGTGTAAAAAAGCGTTGTTTTTGGACTGCAATGAAGAAATGACTATGTTTTGCGATTTCTCCTGCTCAGAAAGACTTAGAAAGTTAATAATTGTGGGCAATGTTAGAAATGTCATGAGAAACAAGAATTATGTAAAAGGATTGATGTCAGTCATTGTTTCCAAGAGAAAGGGAGACTGGAGTGTAAAAAAAGCGTTGTTTTTGGACTGCAATGAAGAAATGACTATGTTTTGCGATTTCTCCTGCTCAGAAAGACTTAGAAAGTTGATATTTGTGGGCAATGTTAGAAATGTCAGGAGAAACAAGAATTATGTAAAAGGATTGATGTAAGTCATTGTTTCCAAGAGAAAGGGAGACTGGAGTGTAAAAAAGCGTTGTTTTTGGACTGCAATGAAGAAATGACTATGTTCTGCGATTTCTCCTGCTCAGAAAGACTTAGAAAGTTGATATTTGTGGGCAATGTTAGAAATGTCAGGAGAAACAAGAATTATGTAAAAGGATTGATGTAAGTCATTGTTTCCAAGAGAAAGGGAGACTGGAGTGTAAAAAAGCATTGTTTTTGGACGGCAATGAATAAATGACTGTTTTGCGATTTCTCTTGCTCAGAAAGACTTAGAAAGTTGATAATTGTGGGCAATGTTAGAAATGTCATGAGAAACAAGAATTATGTAAAAGAATTGATGTAAGTCATTGTTTCCAGAAGAAAGGGAGACAGGAGTGTAAAAAAGCGTTGTTTTTGGACGGCAATGGAGAAATGACTATATTTTGCGGTTTCTCCTGCTCAGAAAGACTTAGAAAGTTGATAATTGTGGGCAATGTTAGAAATGTCAGGAGAAACAAGAATTATGTAAAAGGATTGATGTAAGTCATTGTTTCCAAGAGAAATGGAGACAGGAGTGTAAAAAAGCGTTGTTTTTGGACTGCAATGAAGAAATGACTATGTTCTGCGATTTCTCCTGCTCAAAAAGACTTAGAAAGTTGATAATTGTGGGCAATGTTAGAAATGTCAGGAGAAACAAGAATTATGTAAAAGTATTGATGTAAGTCATTGTTTCCAAGAGAAAGGGAGACAGGAGTATAAAAAAGTGTTGTTTTTGGACGGCAATGAAGAAATGACTATGTTTTGCGATTTCTCCTGCTCAGAAAGACTTAGAAAGTTGATAATTGTTGGCAATGTTAGAAATGTCATGAGAAACAAGAATTATGTAAAAGGATTGATGTAAGTCATTGTTTCCAGGAGAAAGGGAGACAGGAGTGTAAAAAAGCGTTGTTTTTGGACTGCAATGAAGAAATGACTATGTTCTGCGATTTCTCCTGCTCAAAAAGACTTAGAAAGTTGATAATTGTGGGCAATGTTAGAAATGTCAGGAGAAACAAGAATTATGTAAAAGGATTGATGTAAGTCATTGTTTCCAAGAGAAATGGAGACAGGAGTGTAAAAAAGCGTTGTTTTTGGACTGCAATGAAGAAATGACTATGTTCTGCGATTTCTCCTGCTCAAAAAGACTTAGAAAGTTGATAATTGTGGGCAATGTTAGAAATGTCAGGAGAAATAAGAATTATGTAAAAGTATTGATGTAAGTCATTGTTTCCAAGAGAAAGGGAGACAGGAGTGTAAAAAAGCGTTGTTTTTGGACGGCAATGAAGAAATGACTATATTTTGCGGTTTCTCCTGCTCAGAAAGACTTAGAAAGTTGATAATTGTGGGCAATGTTAGAAATGTCAGGAGAAACAAGAATTATGTAAAAGGATTGATGTAAGTCATTGTTTCCAAGAGAAATGGAGACAGGAGTGTAAAAAAGCGTTGTTTTTGGACGGCAATGAAGAAATTACTATATTTTGCGATTTCTCCTGCTCAGAAAGACTTAGAAAGTTGATAATTGTGGGCAATGTTAGAAATGTCATGATAAACAAGAATTATGTAAAAGGATTGATGTAAGTCATTGTTTCCAGGAGAAAGGGAGACAGGAGTGTAAAAAAGCGTTGTTTTTGGACGGCAATGAAGAAATGACTATATTTTGCGGTTTCTCCTGCTCAGAAAGACTTAGAAAGTTGATAATTGTGGGCAATGTTAGAAATGTCAGGAGAAACAAGAATTATGTAAAAGGATTGATGTAAGTCATTGTTTCCAAGAGAAATGGAGACAGGAGTGTAAAAAAGCGTTGTTTTTGGACTGCAATGAAGAAATGACTATGTTCTGCGATTTCTCCTGCTCAAAAAGACTTAGAAAGTTGATAATTGTGGGCAATGTTAGAAATGTCAGGAGAAACAAGAATTATGTAAAAGTATTGATGTAAGTCATTGTTTCCAAGAGAAAGGGAGACAGGAGTGTAAAAAAGCGTTGTTTTTGGATGGCAATGAAGAAATGACTATATTTTGCGGTTTCTCCTGCTCAGAAAGACTTAGAAAGTTGATAATTGTGGGCAATGTTAGAAATGTCAGGAGAAACAAGAATTATGTAAAAGGATTGATGTAAGTCATTGTTTCCAAGAGAAATGGAGACAGGAGTGTAAAAAAGCGTTGTTTTTGGACTGCAATGAAGAAATGACTATGTTCTGCGATTTCTCCTGCTCAAAAAGACTTAGAAAGTTGATAATTGTGGACAATGTTAGAAATGTCAGGAGAAACAAGAATTATGTAAAAGGATTGATGTAAGTCATTGTTTCCAAGAGAAAGGGAGACTGGAGTGTAAAAAAGCATTGTTTTTGGACGGCAATGAATAAATGACTGTTTTGCGATTTCTCTTGCTCAGAAAGACTTAGAAAGTTGATAATTGTGGGCAATGTTAGAAATGTCATGAGAAACAAGAATTGTGTAAAAGGATTGATGTAAGCCATTGTTTCCAGGAGAAGGGGAGACAGGAGTGTAAAAAAGCGTTGTTTTTGGACGGCAATGAAGAAATGACTATGTTCTTCGATTTCTCCTGCTCAAAAATACTTAGAAAGTTGATAATTGTGGGCAATGTTAGAAATTTCATGAGAAACAAGAATTATGTAAAAGGATTGATGTAAGTCATTGTTTCCAGGAGAAAGGGAGACAGGAGTGTAAAAAAGCGTTGTTTTTGGACGGCAATGAAGAAATGACTATATTTTGCGATTTCTCCTGCTCAGAAAGACTTAGAAAGTTGATAATTGTGGGCAATGTTAGAAATGTCAGGAGAAACAAGAATTATGTAAAAGGATTGATGTAAGTCATTGTTTCCAAGAGAAATGGAGACGAGTGTAAAAAAGCGTTGTTTTTGGACTGCAATGAAGAAATGACTATGTTCTGCGATTTCTCCTGCTCAAAAAGACATAGGAAGTTGATAATTGTGGGCAATGTTAGAAATGTCAGGAGAAACAAGAATTATGTAAAAGGATTGATGTAAGTCATTGTTTCCAAGAGAAAGGGAGACTGGAGTGTAAAAAAGCATTGTTTTTGGACGGCAATGAAGAAATGACTATGTTTTGCGATTTCTCCTGCTCAGAAAGACTTAGAAAGTTGATAATTGTGGGCAATGTTAGAAATGTCAGGAGAAACAAGAATTATGTAAAAGTATTGATGTAAGTCATTGTTTCCAAGAGAAAGGGAGACAGGAGTGTAAAAAAGCGTTGTTTTTGGACGGCAATGAAGAAATGACTATATTTTGCGGTTTCTCCTGCTCAGAAAGACTTAGAAAGTTGATAATTGTGGGCAATGTTAGAAATGTCAGGAGAAACAAGAATTATGTAAAAGGATTGATGTAAGTCATTGTTTCCAAGAGAAATGGAGACAGGAGTGTAAAAAAGCGTTGTTTTTGGACTGCAATGAAGAAATGACTATGTTCTGCGATTTCTCCTGCTCAAAAAGACTTAGGAAGTTGATAATTGTGGGCAATGTTAGAAATGTCAGGAGAAACAAGAATTATGTAAAAGGATTGATGTAAGTCATTGTTTCCAAGAGAAAGGGAGACTGGAGTGTAAAAAAGCATTGTTTTTGGACGGCAATGAATAAATGACTGTTTTGCGATTTCTCTTGCTCAGAAAGACTTAGAAAGTTGATAATTGTGGGCAATGTTAGAAATGTCAGGAGAAACAAGAATTATGTAAAAGTATTGATGTAAGTCATTGTTTAAAAGAGAAAGGGAGACAGGAGTGTAAAAAAGTGTTGTTTTTGGACGGCAATGAAGAAATGACTATGTTTTGCGATTTCTCCTGCTCAGAAAGACTTAGAAAGTTGATAATTGTGGGCAATGTTAGAAATGTCATGAGAAACAAGAATTATGTAAAAGGATTGATGTAAGTCATTGTTTCCAGGAGAAAGGGAGACAGGAGTGTAAAAAAGCGTTGTTTTTGGACGGCAATGAAGAAATGACTATATTTTGTGGTTTCTCCTGCTCAGAAAGACTTAGAAAGTTGATAATTGTGGGCAATGTTAGAAATGTCAGGAGAAACAAGAATTATGTAAAAGGATTGATGTAAGTCATTGTTTCCAAGAGAAATGGAGACAGGAGTGTAAAAAAGCGTTGTTTTTGGACTGCAATGAAGAAATGACTATGTTCTGCGATTTCTCCTGCTCAAAAAGACTTAGAAAGTTGATAATTGTGGGCAATGTTAGAAATGTCAGGAGAAACAAGAATTATGTAAAAGGATTGATGTAAGTCATTGTTTCCAAGAGAAAGGGAGACTGGAGTGTAAAAAAGCATTGTTTTTGGACGGCAATGAATAAATGACTGTTTTGCGATTTCTCTTGCTCAGAAAGACTTAGAAAGTTGATAATTGTGGGCAATGTTAGAAATGTCATGAGAAACAAGAATTGTGTAAAAGGATTGATGTAAGTCATTGTTTCCAGGAGAAGGGGAGACAGGAGTGTAAAAAAGTGTTGTTTTTGGACGGCAATGAAGAAATTACTATATTTTGCGATTTCTCCTGCTCAGAAAGACTTAGAAATTTGATAATTGTGGGCAATGTTAGAAATGTCATGAGAAACAAGAATTATGTAAAAGGATTGATGTAAGTCATTGTTTCCAAGAGAAATGGAGACAGGAGTGTAAAAAAGCGTTGTTTTTGGACTGCAATGAAGAAATGACTATGTTCTGCGATTTCTCCTGCTCAGAAAGACTTAGAAAGTTGATAATTGTGGGCAATGTTAGAAATGTCATGAGAAACAAGAATTGTGTAAAAGGATTGATGTAAGTCATTGTTTCCAGGAGAAGGGGAGACAGGAGTGTAAAAAAGCGTTGTTTTTGGACGGCAATGAAGAAATTACTATATTTTGCGATTTCTCCTGCTCAGAAAGACTTAGAAAGTTGATAATTGTGGGCAATGTTAGAAATGTCATGAGAAACAAGAATTATGTAAAAGGATTGATGTAAGTCATTGTTTCCAAGAGAAATGGAGACAGGAGTGTAAAAAAGCGTTGTTTTTGGACTGCAATGAAGAAATGACTATGTTCTGCGATTTCTCCTGCTCAAAAAGACTTAGAAAGTTGATAATTGTGGGCAATGTTAGAAATGTCAGGAGAAACAAGAATTATGTAAAAGTATTGATGTAAGTCATTGTTTCCAAGAGAAAGGGAGACAGGAGTGTAAAAAAGTGTTGTTTTTGGACGGCAATGAAGAAATGACTATGTTCTGCGATTTCTCCTGCTCAAAAAGACATAGGAAGTTGATAATTGTGGGCAATGTTAGAAATGTCAGGAGAAACAAGAATTATGTAAAAGGATTGATGTAAGTCATTGTTTCCAAGAGAAAGGGAGACTGGAGTGTAAAAAAGCATTGTTTTTGGACGGCAATGAAGAAATGACTATGTTTTGCGATTTCTCCTGCTCAGAAAGACTTAGAAAGTTGATAATTGTGGGCAATGTTAGAAATGTCAGGAGAAACAAGAATTATGTAAAAGTATTGATGTAAGTCATTGTTTCCAAGAGAAAGGGAGACAGGAGTGTAAAAAAGCGTTGTTTTTGGACGGCAATGAAGAAATGACTATATTTTGCGGTTTCTCCTGCTCAGAAAGACTTAGAAAGTTGATAATTGTGGGCAATGTTAGAAATGTCAGGAGAAACAAGAATTATGTAAAAGGATTGATGTAAGTCATTGTTTCCAAGAGAAATGGAGACAGGAGTGTAAAAAAGCGTTGTTTTTGGACTGCAATGAAGAAATGACTATGTTCTGCGATTTCTCCTGCTCAAAAAGACTTAGGAAGTTGATAATTGTGGGCAATGTTAGAAATGTCAGGAGAAACAAGAATTATGTAAAAGGATTGATGTAAGTCATTGTTTCCAAGAGAAAGGGAGACTGGAGTGTAAAAAAGCATTGTTTTTGGACGGCAATGAATAAATGACTGTTTTGCGATTTCTCTTGCTCAGAAAGACTTAGAAAGTTGATAATTGTGGGCAATGTTAGAAATGTCAGGAGAAACAAGAATTATGTAAAAGTATTGATGTAAGTCATTGTTTAAAAGAGAAAGGGAGACAGGAGTGTAAAAAAGTGTTGTTTTTGGACGGCAATGAAGAAATGACTATGTTTTGCGATTTCTCCTGCTCAGAAAGACTTAGAAAGTTGATAATTGTGGGCAATGTTAGAAATGTCATGAGAAACAAGAATTATGTAAAAGGATTGATGTAAGTCATTGTTTCCAGGAGAAAGGGAGACAGGAGTGTAAAAAAGCGTTGTTTTTGGACGGCAATGAAGAAATGACTATATTTTGTGGTTTCTCCTGCTCAGAAAGACTTAGAAAGTTGATAATTGTGGGCAATGTTAGAAATGTCAGGAGAAACAAGAATTATGTAAAAGGATTGATGTAAGTCATTGTTTCCAAGAGAAATGGAGACAGGAGTGTAAAAAAGCGTTGTTTTTGGACTGCAATGAAGAAATGACTATGTTCTGCGATTTCTCCTGCTCAAAAAGACTTAGAAAGTTGATAATTGTGGGCAATGTTAGAAATGTCAGGAGAAACAAGAATTATGTAAAAGGATTGATGTAAGTCATTGTTTCCAAGAGAAAGGGAGACTGGAGTGTAAAAAAGCATTGTTTTTGGACGGCAATGAATAAATGACTGTTTTGCGATTTCTCTTGCTCAGAAAGACTTAGAAAGTTGATAATTGTGGGCAATGTTAGAAATGTCATGAGAAACAAGAATTGTGTAAAAGGATTGATGTAAGTCATTGTTTCCAGGAGAAGGGGAGACAGGAGTGTAAAAAAGTGTTGTTTTTGGACGGCAATGAAGAAATTACTATATTTTGCGATTTCTCCTGCTCAGAAAGACTTAGAAAGTTGATAATTGTGGGCAATGTTAGAAATGTCATGAGAAACAAGAATTATGTAAAAGGATTGATGTAAGTCATTGTTTCCAAGAGAAATGGAGACAGGAGTGTAAAAAAGCGTTGTTTTTGGACTGCAATGAAGAAATGACTATGTTCTGCGATTTCTCCTGCTCAAAAAGACTTAGAAAGTTGATAATTGTGGGCAATGTTAGAAATGTCAGGAGAAACAAGAATTATGTAAAAGGATTGATGTAAGTCATTGTTTCCAAGAGAAAGGGAGACTGGAGTGTAAAAAAGCATTGTTTTTGGACGGCAATGAATAAATGACTGTTTTGCGATTTCTCTTGCTCAGAAAGACTTAGAAAGTTGATAATTGTGGGCAATGTTAGAAATGTCATGAGAAACAAGAATTGTGTAAAAGGATTGATGTAAGTCATTGTTTCCAAGAGAAATGGAGACAGGAGTGTAAAAAAGCGTTGTTTTTGGACTGCAATGAAGAAATGACTATGTTCTGCGATTTCTCCTGCTCAAAAAGACTTAGAAAGTTGATAATTGTGGGCAATGTTAGAAATGTCAGGAGAAACAAGAATTATGTAAAAGTATTGATGTAAGTCATTGTTTCCAAGAGAAAGGGAGACAGGAGTGTAAAAAAGTGTTGTTTTTGGATGGCAATGAAGAAATGACTATGTTTTGCGATTTCTCCTGCTCAGAAAGACTTAGAAAGTTGATAATTGTGGGCAATGTTAGAAATGTCATGAGAAACAAGAATTATGTAAAAGGATTGATGTAAGTCATTGTTTCCAGGAGAAAGGGAGACAGGAGTGTAAAAAAGCGTTGTTTTTGGACTGCAATGAAGAAATGACTATGTTCTGCGATTTCTCCTGCTCAAAAAGACTTAGAAAGTTGATAATTGTGGGCAATGTTAGAAATGTCAGGAGAAACAAGAATTATGTAAAAGGATTGATGTAAGTCATTGTTTCCAAGAGAAATGGAGACAGGAGTGTAAAAAAGCGTTGTTTTTGGACTGCAATGAAGAAATGACTATTTTCTGCGATTTCTCCTGCTCAAAAAGACTTAGAAAGTTGATAATTGTGGGCAATGTTAGAAATGTCAGGAGAAACAAGAATTATGTAAAAGGATTGATGTAAGTCATTGTTTCCAAGAGAAAGGGAGACTGGAGTGTAAAAAAGCATTGTTTTTGGACGGCAATGAATAAATAACTTTTCTGCGATTTCTCTTGCTCAGAAAGACTTAGAAAGTTGATAATTGTGGGCAATGTTAGAAATGTCAGGAGAAACAAGAATTATGTAAAAGTATTGATGTAAGTCATTGTTTCCAAGAGAAAGGGAGACAGGAGTGTAAAAAAGTGTTGTTTTTGGACGGCAATGAAGAAATGACTATGTTTTGCGATTTCTCCTGCTCAGAAAGACTTAGAAAGTTGATAATTGTGGGCAATGTTAGAAATGTCATGAGAAACAAGAATTATGTAAAAGGATTGATGTAAGTCATTGTTTCCAGGAGAAAGGGAGACAGGAGTGTAAAAAAGTGTTGTTTTTGGACGGCAATGAAGAAATGACTATATTTTGCGGTTTCTCCTGCTCAGAAAGACTTAGAAAGTTGATAATTGTGGGCAATGTTAGAAATGTCAGGAGAAACAAGAATTATGTAAAAGGATTGATGTAAGTCATTGTTTCCAAGAGAAAGGGAGACTGGAGTGTAAAAAAGCGTTGTTTTTGGACTGCAATGAAGAAATGACTATGTTTTGCGATTTCTCCTGCTCAGAAAGACTTAGAAAGTTGATAATTGTGGACAATGTTAGAAATGTCATGAGAAACAAGAATTATGTAAAAGGATTGATGTAAGTCATTGTTTCCAAGAGAAAGGGAGACTGGAGTGTAAAAAAGCGTTGTTTTTGGACTGCAATGAAGAAATGACTATGTTTTGCGATTTCTCCTGCTCAGAAAGACTTAGAAAGTTGATATTTGTGGGCAATGTTAGAAATGTCATGAGAAACAAGAATTATGTAAAAGGATTGATGTAAGTCATTGTTTCCAGGAGAAGGGGAGACAGGAGTGTAAAAAAGCGTTGTTTTTGGACGGCAATGAAGAAATTACTATATTTTGCGATTTCTCCTGCTCAGAAAGACTTAGAAAGTTGATAATTGTGGGCAATGTTAGAAATGTCATGAGAAACAAGAATTATGTAAAAGGATTGATGTAAGTCATTGTTTCCAGGAGAAAGGGAGACAGGAGTGTAAAAAAGCGTTGTTTTTGGACGGCAATGAAGAAATGACTATATTTTGCGGTTTCTCCTGCTCAGAAAGACTTAGAAAGTTGATAATTGTGGGCAATGTTAGAAATGTCAGGAGAAACAAGAATTATGTAAAAGTATTGATGTAAGTCATTGTTTCCAAGAGAAAGGGAGACAGGAGTGTAAAAAAGTGTTGTTTTTGGACGGCAATGAAGAAATGACTATGTTTTGCGATTTCTCCTGCTCAGAAAGACTTAGAAAGTTGATAATTGTGGGCAATGTTAGAAATGTCATGAGAAACAAGAATTATGTAAAAGGATTGATGTAAGTCATTGTTTCCAGGAGAAAGGGAGACAGGAGTGTAAAAAAGCGTTGTTTTTGGACGGCAATGAAGAAATGACTATATTTTGCGGTTTCTCCTGCTCAGAAAGACTTAGAAAGTTGATAATTGTGGGCAATGTTAGAAATGTCAGGAGAAACAAGAATTATGTAAAAGGATTGATGTAAGTCATTGTTTCCAAGAGAAATGGAGACAGGAGTGTAAAAAAGCGTTGTTTTTGGACTGCAATGAAGAAATGACTATGTTCTGCGATTTCTCCTGCTCAAAAAGACTTAGAAAGTTGATAATTGTGGGCAATGTTAGAAATGTCAGGAGAAACAAGAATTATGTAAAAGGATTGATGTAAGTCATTGTTTCCAAGAGAAAGGGAGACTGGAGTGTAAAAAAGCATTGTTTTTGGACGGCAATGAATAAATAACTGTTTTGCGATTTCTCTTGCTCAGAAAGACTTAGAAAGTTGATAATTGTGGGCAATGTTAGAAATGTCAGGAGAAACAAGAATTATGTAAAAGTATTGATGTAAGTCATTGTTTCCAAGAGAAAGGGAGACAGGAGTGTAAAAAAGTGTTGTTTTTGGACGGCAATGAAGAAATGACTATATTTTGCGGTTTCTCCTGCTCAGAAAGACTTAGAAAGTTGATAATTGTGGGCAATGTTAGAAATGTCAGGAGAAACAAGAATTATGTAAAAGTATTGATGTAAGTCATTGTTTCCAAGAGAAAGGGAGACAGGAGTGTAAAAAAGCGTTGTTTTTGGACGGCAATGAAGAAATGACTATATTTTGCGGTTTCTCCTGCTCAGAAAGACTTAGAAAGTTGATAATTGTGGGCAATGTTAGAAATGTCAGGAGAAACAAGAATTATGTAAAAGGATTGATGTAAGTCATTGTTTCCAAGAGAAAGGGAGACTGGAGTGTAAAAAGCGTTGTTTTTGGACTGCAATGAAGAAATGACTATGTTCTGCGATTTCTCCTGCTCAAAAAGACTTAGAAAGTTGATAATTGTGGGCAATGTTAGAAATGTCAGGAGAAACAAGAATTATGTAAAAGTATTGATGTAAGTCATTGTTTCCAAGAGAAAGGGAGACAGGAGTGTAAAAAAGCGTTGTTTTTGGACGGCAATGAAGAAATGACTATATTTTGCGGTTTCTCCTGCTCAGAAAGACTTAGAAAGTTGATAATTGTGGGCAATGTTAGAAATGTCAGGAGAAACAAGAATTATGTAAAAGGATTGATGTAAGTCATTGTTTCCAAGAGAAATGGAGACAGGAGTGTAAAAAAGCGTTGTTTTTGGACGGCAATGAAGAAATGACTATGTTCTGCGATTTCTCCTGCTCAAAAAGACATAGGAAGTTGATAATTGTGGGCAATGTTAGAAATGTCAGGAGAAACAAGAATTATGTAAAAGGATTGATGTAAGTCATTGTTTCCAAGAGAAAGGGAGACTGGAGTGTAAAAAAGCATTGTTTTTGGACGGCAATGAAGAAATGACTATGTTTTGCGATTTCTCCTGCTCAGAAAGACTTAGAAAGTTGATAATTGTGGGCAATGTTAGAAATGTCAGGAGAAACAAGAATTATGTAAAAGTATTGATGTAAGTCATTGTTTCCAAGAGAAAGGGAGACAGGAGTGTAAAAAAGCGTTGTTTTTGGACGGCAATGAAGAAATGACTATATTTTGCGTTTTCTCCTGCTCAGAAAGACTTAGAAAGTTGATAATTGTGGGCAATGTTAGAAATGTCAGGAGAAACAAGAATTATGTAAAAGGATTGATGTAAGTCATTGTTTCCAAGAGAAATGGAGACAGGAGTGTAAAAAAGCGTTGTTTTTGGACTGCAATGAAGAAATGACTATGTTCTGCGATTTCTCCTGCTCAAAAAGACTTAGGAAGTTGATAATTGTGGGCAATGTTAGAAATGTCAGGAGAAACAAGAATTATGTAAAAGGATTGATGTAAGTCATTGTTTCCAAGAGAAAGGGAGACTGGAGTGTAAAAAAGCATTGTTTTTGGACGGCAATGAATAAATGACTGTTTTGCGATTTCTCTTGCTCAGAAAGACTTAGAAAGTTGATAATTGTGGGCAATGTTAGAAATGTCATGAGAAACAAGAATTGTGTAAAAGGATTGATGTAAGTCATTGTTTCCAGGAGAAGGGGAGACAGGAGTGTAAAAAAGCGTTGTTTTTGGACGGCAATGAAGAAATTACTATATTTTGCGATTTCTCCTGCTCAGAAAGACTTAGAAAGTTGATAATTGTGGGCAATGTTAGAAATGTCATGAGAAACAAGAATTATGTAAAAGGATTGATGTAAGTCATTGTTTCCAAGAGAAATGGAGACAGGAGTGTAAAAAAGCGTTGTTTTTGGACTGCAATGAAGAAATGACTATGTTCTGCGATTTCTCCTGCTCAAAAAGACTTAGAAAGTTGATAATTGTGGGCAATGTTAGAAATGTCAGGAGAAACAAGAATTATGTAAAAGTATTGATGTAAGTCATTGTTTCCAAGAGAAAGGGAGACAGGAGTGTAAAAAAGTGTTGTTTTTGGACGGCAATGAAGAAATGACTATGTTTTGCGATTTCTCCTGCTCAGAAAGACTTAGAAAGTTGATAATTGTGGGCAATGTTAGAAATGTCATGAGAAACAAGAATTATGTAAAAGGATTGATGTAAGTCATTGTTTCCAGGAGAAAGGGAGACAGGAGTGTAAAAAAGCGTTGTTTTTGGACTGCAATGAAGAAATGACTATGTTCTGCGATTTCTCCTGCTCAAAAAGACTTAGAAAGTTGATAATTGTGGGCAATGTTAGAAATGTCAGGAGAAACAAGAATTATGTAAAAGGATTGATGTAAGTCATTGTTTCCAAGAGAAATGGAGACAGGAGTGTAAAAAAGCGTTGTTTTTGGACTGCAATGAAGAAATGACTATGTTCTGCGATTTCTCCTGCTCAAAAAGACTTAGAAAGTTGATAATTGTGGGCAATGTTAGAAATGTCAGGAGAAACAAGAATTATGTAAAAGGATTGATGTAAGTCATTGTTTCCAAGAGAAAGGGAGACTGGAGTGTAAAAAAGCATTGTTTTTGGACGGCAATGAATAAATAACTGTTTTGCGATTTCTCTTGCTCAGAAAGACTTAGAAAGTTGATAATTGTGGGCAATGTTAGAAATGTCAGGAGAAACAAGAATTATGTAAAAGTATTGATGTAAGTCATTGTTTCCAAGAGAAAGGGAGACAGGAGTGTAAAAAAGTGTTGTTTTTGGACGGCAATGAAGAAATGACTATGTTTTGCGATTTCTCCTGCTCAGAAAGACTTAGAAAGTTGATAATTGTGGGCAATGTTAGAAATGTCATGAGAAACAAGAATTATGTAAAAGGATTGATGTAAGTCATTGTTTCCAGGAGAAAGGGAGACAGGAGTGTAAAAAAGTGTTGTTTTTGGACGGCAATGAAGAAATGACTATATTTTGCGGTTTCTCCTGCTCAGTAAGACTTAGAAAGTTGATAATTGTGGGCAATGTTAGAAATGTCAGGAGAAACAAGAATTATGTAAAAGGATTGATGTAAGTCATTGTTTCCAAGAGAAAGGGAGACTGGAGTGTAAAAAAGCGTTGTTTTTGGACTGCAATGAAGAAATGACTATGTTTTGCGATTTCTCCTGCTCAGAAAGACTTAGAAAGTTGATAATTGTGGACAATGTTAGAAATGTCATGAGAAACAAGAATTATGTAAAAGGATTGATGTAAGTCATTGTTTCCAAGAGAAAGGGAGACTGGAGTGTAAAAAAGCGTTGTTTTTGGACTGCAATGAAGAAATGACTATGTTTTGCGATTTCTCCTGCTCAGAAAGACTTAGAAAGTTGATATTTGTGGGCAATGTTAGAAATGTCATGAGAAACAAGAATTATGTAAAAGGATTGATGTAAGTCATTGTTTCCAGGAGAAGGGGAGACAGGAGTGTAAAAAAGCGTTGTTTTTGGACGGCAATGAAGAAATTACTATATTTTGCGATTTCTCCTGCTCAGAAAGACTTAGAAAGTTGATAATTGTGGGCAATGTTAGAAATGTCATGAGAAACAAGAATTATGTAAAAGGATTGATGTAAGTCATTGTTTCCAGGAGAAAGGGAGACAGGAGTGTAAAAAAGCGTTGTTTTTGGACGGCAATGAAGAAATGACTATATTTTGCGGTTTCTCCTGCTCAGAAAGACTTAGAAAGTTGATAATTGTGGGCAATGTTAGAAATGTCAGGAGAAACAAGAATTATGTAAAAGGATTGATGTAAGTCATTGTTTCCAAGAGAAAGGGAGACTGGAGTGTAAAAAAGCGTTGTTTTTGGACTGCAATGAAGAAATGACTATGTTTTGCGATTTCTCCTGCTCAGAAAGACTTAGAAAGTTGATAATTGTGGACAATGTTAGAAATGTCATGAGAAACAAGAATTATGTAAAAGGATTGATGTAAGTCATTGTTTCCAAGAGAAAGGGAGACTGGAGTGTAAAAAAGCGTTGTTTTTGGACTGCAATGAAGAAATGACTATGTTTTGCGATTTCTCCTGCTCAGAAAGACTTAGAAAGTTGATATTTGTGGGCAATGTTAGAAATGTCATGAGAAACAAGAATTATGTAAAAGGATTGATGTAAGTCATTGTTTCCAGGAGAAGGGGAGACAGGAGTGTAAAAAAGCGTTGTTTTTGGACGGCAATGAAGAAATTACTATATTTTGCGATTTCTCCTGCTGAGAAAGACTTAGAAAGTTGATAATTGTGGGCAATGTTAGAAATGTCATGAGAAACAAGAATTATGTAAAAGGATTGATGTAAGTCATTGTTTCCAGGAGAAAGGGAGACAGGAGTGTAAAAAAGCGTTGTTTTTGGACGGCAATGAAGAAATGACTATATTTTGCGGTTTCTCCTGCTCAGAAAGACTTAGAAAGTTGATAATTGTGGGCAATGTTAGAAATGTCAGGAGAAACAAGAATTATGTAAAAGGATTGATGTAAGTCATTGTTTCCAAGAGAAATGGAGACAGGAGTGTAAAAAAGTGTTGTTTTTGGACTGCAATGAAGAAATGACTATGTTCTGCGATTTCTCCTGCTCAAAAAGACTTAGAAAGTTGATAATTGTGGGCAATGTTAGAAATGTCAGGAGAAACAAGAATTATGTAAAAGTATTGATGTAAGTCATTGTTTCCAAGAGAAAGGGAGACAGGAGTGTAAAAAAGTGTTGTTTTTGGACGGCAATGAAGAAATGACTATGTTTTGCGATTTCTCCTGCTCAGAAAGACTTAGAAAGTTGATAATTGTGGGCAATGTTAGAAATGTCATGAGAAACAAGAATTATGTAAAAGGATTGATGTAAGTCATTGTTTCCAGGAGAAAGGGAGACAGGAGTGTAAAAAAGCGTTGTTTTTGGACGGCAATGAAGAAATGACTATATTTTGCGGTTTCTCCTGCTCAGAAAGACTTAGAAAGTTGATAATTGTGGGCAATGTTAGAAATGTCAGGAGAAACAAGAATTATGTAAAAGGATTGATGTAAGTCATTGTTTCCAAGAGAAATGGAGACAGGAGTGTAAAAAAGCGTTGTTTTTGGACTGCAATGAAGAAATGACTATGTTCTGCGATTTCTCCTGCTCAAAAAGACTTAGAAAGTTGATAATTGTGGGCAATGTTAGAAATGTCAGGAGAAACAAGAATTATGTAAAAGGATTGATGTAAGTCATTGTTTCCAAGAGAAAGGGAGACTGGAGTGTAAAAAAGCATTGTTTTTGGACGGCAATGAATAAATAACTGTTTTGCGATTTCTCTTGCTCAGAAAGACTTAGAAAGTTGATAATTGTGGGCAATGTTAGAAATGTCAGGAGAAACAAGAATTATGTAAAAGTATTGATGTAAGTCATTGTTTCCAAGAGAAAGGGAGACAGGAGTGTAAAAAAGTGTTGTTTTTGGACGGCAATGAAGAAATGACTATATTTTGCGGTTTCTCCTGCTCAGAAAGACTTAGAAAGTTGATAATTGTGGGCAATGTTAGAAATGTCAGGAGAAACAAGAATTATGTAAAAGTATTGATGTAAGTCATTGTTTGCAAGAGAAAGGGAGACAGGAGTGTAAAAAAGCGTTGTTTTTGGACGGCAATGAAGAAATGACTATATTTTGCGGTTTCTCCTGCTCAGAAAGACTTAGAAAGTTGATAATTGTGGGCAATGTTAGAAATGTCAGGAGAAACAAGAATTATGTAAAAGGATTGATGTAAGTCATTGTTT
The DNA here is from genome assembly GCF_038048845.1 of Mixophyes fleayi. Taxonomy (NCBI): domain Eukaryota; kingdom Metazoa; phylum Chordata; class Amphibia; order Anura; family Limnodynastidae; genus Mixophyes; species Mixophyes fleayi. The sequence continues at coordinate 13,741 of NW_027447007.1, read as the reverse complement.
CCAAGAGAAAGGGAGACTGGAGTGTAAAAAAGCGTTGTTTTTGGACTGCAATGAAGAAATGACTATGTTCTGCGATTTCTCCTGCTCAAAAAGACTTAGAAAGTTGATAATTGTGGGCAATGTTAGAAATGTCAGGAGAAACAAGAATTATGTAAAAGGATTGATGTAAGTCATTGTTTCCAAGAGAAAGGGAGACTGGAGTGTAAAAAAGCATTGTTTTTGGACGGCAATGAATAAATAACTGTTTTGCGATTTCTCTTGCTCAGAAAGACTTAGAAAGTTGATAATTGTGGGCAATGTTAGAAATGTCAGGAGAAACAAGAATTATGTAAAAGTATTGATGTAAGTCATTGTTTCCAAGAGAAAGGGAGACAGGAGTGTAAAAAAGTGTTGTTTTTGGACGGCAATGAAGAAATGACTATATTTTGCGGTTTCTCCTGCTCAGAAAGACTTAGAAAGTTGATAATTGTGGGCAATGTTAGAAATGTCAGGAGAAACAAGAATTATGTAAAAGTATTGATGTAAGTCATTGTTTGCAAGAGAAAGGGAGACAGGAGTGTAAAAAAGCGTTGTTTTTGGACGGCAATGAAGAAATGACTATATTTTGCGGTTTCTCCTGCTCAGAAAGACTTAGAAAGTTGATAATTGTGGGCAATGTTAGAAATGTCAGGAGAAACAAGAATTATGTAAAAGGATTGATGTAAGTCATTGTTTCCAAGAGAAATGGAGACAGGAGTGTAAAAAAGCGTTGTTTTTGGACGGCAATGAAGAAATGACTATGTTCTGCGATTTCTCCTGCTCAAAAAGACATAGGAAGTTGATAATTGTGGGCAATGTTAGAAATGTCAGGAGAAACAAGAATTATGTAAAAGGATTGATGTAAGTCATTGTTTCCAAGAGAAAGGGAGACTGGAGTGTAAAAAAGCATTGTTTTTGGACGGCAATGAAGAAATGACTATGTTTTGCGATTTCTCCTGCTCAGAAAGACTTAGAAAGTTGATAATTGTGGGCAATGTTAGAAATGTCAGGAGAAACAAGAATTATGTAAAAGTATTGATGTAAGTCATTGTTTCCAAGAGAAAGGGAGACAGGAGTGTAAAAAAGCGTTGTTTTTGGACGGCAATGAAGAAATGACTATATTTTGCGTTTTCTCCTGCTCAGAAAGACTTAGAAAGTTGATAATTGTGGGCAATGTTAGAAATGTCAGGAGAAACAAGAATTATGTAAAAGGATTGATGTAAGTCATTGTTTCCAAGAGAAATGGAGACAGGAGTGTAAAAAAGCGTTGTTTTTGGACTGCAATGAAGAAATGACTATGTTCTGCGATTTCTCCTGCTCAAAAAGACTTAGGAAGTTGATAATTGTGGGCAATGTTAGAAATGTCAGGAGAAACAAGAATTATGTAAAAGGATTGATGTAAGTCATTGTTTCCAAGAGAAAGGGAGACTGGAGTGTAAAAAAGCATTGTTTTTGGACAGCAATGAATAAATGACTGTTTTGCGATTTCTCTTGCTCAGAAAGACTTAGAAAGTTGATAATTGTGGGCAATGTTAGAAATGTCAGGAGAAACAAGAATTATGTAAAAGTATTGATGTAAGTCATTGTTTCCAAGAGAAAGGGAGACAGGAGTGTAAAAAAGTGTTGTTTTTGGACGGCAATGAAGAAATGACTATGTTTTGCGATTTCTCCTGCTCAGAAAGACTTAGAAAGTTGATAATTGTGGGCAATGTTAGAAATGTCATGAGAAACAAGAATTATGTAAAAGGATTGATGTAAGTCATTGTTTCCAGGAGAAAGGGAGACAGGAGTGTAAAAAAGCGTTGTTTTTGGACGGCAATGAAGAAATGACTATATTTTGCGGTTTCTCCTGCTCAGAAAGACTTAGAAAGTTGATAATTGTGGGCAATGTTAGAAATGTCAGGAGAAACAAGAATTATGTAAAAGGATTGATGTAAGTCATTGTTTCCAAGAGAAATGGAGACAGGAGTGTAAAAAAGCGTTGTTTTTGGACTGCAATGAAGAAATGACTATGTTCTGCGATTTCTCCTGCTCAAAAAGACTTAGAAAGTTGATAATTGTGGGCAATGTTAGAAATGTCAGGAGAAACAAGAATTATGTAAAAGGATTGATGTAAGTCATTGTTTCCAAGAGAAAGGGAGACTGGAGTGTAAAAAAGCATTGTTTTTGGACGGCAATGAATAAATGACTGTTTTGCGATTTCTCTTGCTCAGAAAGACTTAGAAAGTTGATAATTGTGGGCAATGTTAGAAATGTCATGAGAAACAAGAATTGTGTAAAAGGATTGATGTAAGTCATTGTTTCCAGGAGAAGGGGAGACAGGAGTGTAAAAAAGCGTTGTTTTTGGACGGCAATGAAGAAATTACTATATTTTGCGATTTCTCCTGCTCAGAAAGACTTAGAAAGTTGATAATTGTGGGCAATGTTAGAAATGTCATGAGAAACAAGAATTATGTAAAAGGATTGATGTAAGTCATTGTTTCCAAGAGAAATGGAGACAGGAGTGTAAAAAAGCGTTGTTTTTGGACTGCAATGAAGAAATGACTATGTTCTGCGATTTCTCCTGCTCAAAAAGACTTAGAAAGTTGATAATTGTGGGCAATGTTAGAAATGTCAGGAGAAACAAGAATTATGTAAAAGTATTGATGTAAGTCATTGTTTCCAAGAGAAAGGGAGACAGGAGTGTAAAAAAGTGTTGTTTTTGGACGGCAATGAAGAAATGACTATGTTTTGCGATTTCTCCTGCTCAGAAAGACTTAGAAAGTTGATAATTGTGGGCAATGTTAGAAATGTCATGAGAAACAAGAATTATGTAAAAGGATTGATGTAAGTCATTGTTTCCAGGAGAAAGGGAGACAGGAGTGTAAAAAAGCGTTGTTTTTGGACTGCAATGAAGAAATGACTATGTTCTGCGATTTCTCCTGCTCAAAAAGACTTAGAAAGTTGATAATTGTGGGCAATGTTAGAAATGTCAGGAGAAACAAGAATTATGTAAAAGGATTGATGTAAGTCATTGTTTCCAAGAGAAATGGAGACAGGAGTGTAAAAAAGCGTTGTTTTTGGACTGCAATGAAGAAATGACTATGTTCTGCGATTTCTCCTGCTCAAAAAGACTTAGAAAGTTGATAATTGTGGGCAATGTTAGAAATGTCAGGAGAAACAAGAATTATGTAAAAGGATTGATGTAAGTCATTGTTTCCAAGAGAAAGGGAGACTGGAGTGTAAAAAAGCATTGTTTTTGGACGGCAATGAATAAATAACTGTTTTGCGATTTCTCTTGCTCAGAAAGACTTAGAAAGTTGATAATTGTGGGCAATGTTAGAAATGTCAGGAGAAACAAGAATTATGTAAAAGTATTGATGTAAGTCATTGTTTCCAAGAGAAAGGGAGACAGGAGTGTAAAAAAGTGTTGTTTTTGGACGGCAATGAAGAAATGACTATGTTTTGCGATTTCTCCTGCTCAGAAAGACTTAGAAAGTTGATAATTGTGGGCAATGTTAGAAATGTCATGAGAAACAAGAATTATGTAAAAGGATTGATGTAAGTCATTGTTTCCAGGAGAAAGGGAGACAGGAGTGTAAAAAAGTGTTGTTTTTGGACGGCAATGAAGAAATGACTATATTTTGCGGTTTCTCCTGCTCAGTAAGACTTAGAAAGTTGATAATTGTGGGCAATGTTAGAAATGTCAGGAGAAACAAGAATTATGTAAAAGGATTGATGTAAGTCATTGTTTCCAAGAGAAAGGGAGACTGGAGTGTAAAAAAGCGTTGTTTTTGGACTGCAATGAAGAAATGACTATGTTTTGCGATTTCTCCTGCTCAGAAAGACTTAGAAAGTTGATAATTGTGGACAATGTTAGAAATGTCATGAGAAACAAGAATTATGTAAAAGGATTGATGTAAGTCATTGTTTCCAAGAGAAAGGGAGACTGGAGTGTAAAAAAGCGTTGTTTTTGGACTGCAATGAAGAAATGACTATATTTTGCGGTTTCACCTGCTCAGAAAGACTTAGAAAGTTGATAATTGTGGGCAATGTTAGAAATGTCAGGAGAAACAAGAATTATGTAAAAGGATTGATATAAGTCATTGTTTCCAAGAGAAAGGGAGACAGGAGTGTAAAAAAGCGTTGTTTTTGGACTGCAATGAAGAAATGACTATGTTTTTCGATTTCTCCTGCTCAGAAAGACTTAGAAAGTTAATAATTGTGGACAATGTTAGAAATGTCATGAGAAACAAGAATTATGTAAAAGGATTGATGTAAGTCATTGTTTCCAAGAGAAAGGGAGACTGGAGTGTAAAAAAGCGTTGTTTTTGGTCTGCAATGAAGAAATGACTATGTTTTGCGATTTCTCCTGCTCAGAAAGACTTAGAAAGTTGATATTTGTGGGCAATGTTAGAAATGTCAGGAGAAACAAGGATTATGTAAAAGGATTGATGTAAGTCATTGTTTCCAGGAGAAAGGGAGACAGGAGTGTAAAAAAGCGTTGTTTTTGGACGGCAATGAAGAAATGACTATATTTTGCGATTTCTCTTGCTCAGAAAGAATTAGAAAGTTGATAATTGTGGGCAATGTTAGAAATGTCATGAGAAATAAGAATTATGTAAAAGGATTGATGTAAGTCATTGTTTCCAAGAGAAAGGGAGACTGGAGTGTAAAAAAGCGTTGTATTTGGACTACAATGAAGAAATGGCTATGAAGAAATGACTATGTTTTGCGATTTCTCCTGCTCAGAAAGACTTAGAAAGTTAATAATTGTGGACAATGTTAGAAATGTCATGAGAAACAAGAATTATGTAAAAGGATTGATGTAAGTCATTGTTTCCAAGAGAAAGGGAGACTGGAATGTAAAAAAGCATTGTTTTTGGACTGCAATGAAGAAATGACTATGTTTTGCGATTTCTCCTGCTCAGAAAGACTTAGAAAGTTGATATTTGTGGGCAATGTTAGAAATGTCAGGAGAAACAAGGATTATGTAAAAGGATTGATGTAAGTCATTGTTTCCAAGAGAAAGGGAGACAGGAGTGTAAAAAAGCGTTGTTGTTGAACGGCAATGAAGAAATGACTATGTTTTGCGATTTCTCCTGCTCAGAAAGACTTAGAAAGTTGATAATTGTGGACAATGTTAGAAATGTCATGAGAAACAAGAATTATGTAAAAGGATTGATGTAAGTCATTGTTTCCAGGAGAAAGGGAGCCAGGAGTGTAAAAAAGCGTTGTTTTTGGACGGCAATGAAGAAATAACTATATTTTGCGATTTCTCTTGCTCAGAAAGACTTAGAAAGTTGATAATTGTAGGCAATGTTAGAAATGTCATGAGAAACAAGAATTATGTAAAAGGATTGATGTAAGTCATTGTTTCCAGTAGAAAGGGAGACAGGAGTGTAAAAAAGCGTTGTTTTTGGACGGCAATGAAGAAATGACTATATTTTGCGGTTTCACCTGCTCAGAAAGACTTAGAAAGTTGATAATTGTGGGCAATGTTAGAAATGTCAGGAGAAACAAGAATTATGTAAAAGGATTGATGTAAGTCATTGTTTCCAAGAGAAAGGGAGACAGGAGTGTAAAAAAGCGTTGTTTTTGGACTGCAATGAAGAAATGACTATGTTTTTCGATTTCTCCTGCTCAGAAAGACTTAGAAAGTTAATAATTGTGGGACAATGTTAGAAATGTCATGAGAAACAAGAATTATGTAAAAGGATTGATGTAAGTCATTGTTTCCAAGAGAAAGGGAGACTGGAGTGTAAAAAAGCGTTGTTTTTGGTCTGCAATGAAGAAATGACTATGTTTTGCGATTTCTCCTGCTCAGAAAGACTTAGAAAGTTGATATTTGTGGGCAATGTTAGAAATGTCAGGAGAAACAAGGATTATGTAAAAGGATTGATGTAAGTCATTGTTTCCAGGAGAAAGGGAGACAGGAGTGTAAAAAAGCGTTGTTTTTGGACGGCAATGAAGAAATGACTATATTTTTGCGATTTCTTCTGCTCAGAAAGACTTAGAAAGTTGATAATTGTGGGCAATATTAGAAATGTCATGAGAAATAAGAATTATGTAAAAGGATTGATGTAAGTCATTTTTTCCAGGAGAAAGGGAGACAGGAGTGTAAAAAAGCGTTGTTTTTGGACGGCAATGAAGAAATGACTATATTTTGCGATTTCTCCTGCTCAGAAAGACTTAGAAAGTTGATAATTTTGGGCAATGTTAGAAATGTCATGAGAAACAAGAAATATGTAAAAGGATTTATGTAAGTCATTGTTTCCAAGAGAAAGGGAGACAGGAGTGTAAAAAAGCGTTGTTTTTGGACGGCAATGAAGAAATGACTATATTTTGCGATTTCTCTTGCTCAGAAAGAATTAGAAAGTTGATAATTGTGGGCAATGTTAGAAATGTCATGAGAAATAAGAATTATGTAAAAGGATTGATGTAAGTCATTGTTTCCAAGAGAAAGGGAGACTGGAGTGTAAAAAAGCGTTGTATTTGGACTACAATGAAGAAATGACTATGAAGAAATGACTATGTTTTGCGATTTCTCCTGCTCAGAAAGACTTAGAAAGTTAATAATTGTGGACAATGTTAGAAATGTCATGAGAAACAAGAATTATGTAAAAGGATTGATGTAAGTCATTGTTTCCAAGAAAAAGGGAGACTGGAGTGTAATAAAGCATTGTTTTTGGACTGCAATGAAGAAATGACTATGTTTTGCGATTTCTCCTGCTCAGAAAGACTTAGAAAGTTGATATTTGTGGGCAATGTTAGAATATGTCAGGAGAAACAAGGATTATGTAAAAGGATTGATGTAAGTCATTGTTTCCAAGAGAAAGGGAGACAGGAGTGTAAAAAAGCGTTGTTGTTGGACGGCAATGAAGAAAATGACTATGTTTTGCGATTTCTCCTGCTCAGAAAGGACTTAGAAAGTTGATAATTGTGGACAATGTTAGAAATGTCATGAGAAACAAGAATTATGTAAAAGGATTGATGTAAGTCATTGTTCCAGGAGAAAGGGAGACAGGAGTGTAAAAAAGCGTTGTTTTTGGACGGCAATGAAGAAATGACTATATTTTGCGGTTTCACCTGCTCAGAAAGACTTAGAAAGTTGATAATTGTGGGCAATGTTAGAAAATGTCAGGAGAAACAAGAATTATGTAAAAGGATTGATGTAAGTCATTGTTTCCAAGAGAAAGGGAGACAGGAGTGTAAAAAGCGTTGTTTTTGGACTGCAATGAAGAAATGACTATGTTTTTCGATTTCTCCTGCTCAGAAAGACTTAGAAAGTTAATAATTGTGGACAATGTTAGAAATGTCATGAGAAACAAGAATTATGTAAAAGGATTGATGTAAAGTCATTGTTTCCAAGAGAAAGGGAGACTGGAGTGTAAAAAAGCGTTGTTTTTGGTCTGCAATGAAGAAATGACTATGTTTTGCGATTTCTCCTGCTCAGAAAGACTTAGAAAGTTGATATTTGTGGGCAATGTTAGAAATGTCAGGAGAAACAAGGATTATGTAAAAGGATTGATGTAAGTCATTGTTTCCAGGAGAAAGGGAGACAGGAGTGTAAAAAAGCGTTGTCTTTGGACGGCAATGAAGAAATGACTATATTTTGCGATTTCTCCTGCTCAGAAAGACTTAGAAAGTTGATAATTGTGGGCAATATTAGAAATGTCATGAGAAACAAGAATTATGTAAAAGGATTGATGTAAGTCATTGTTTCCAGGAGAAAGGGAGACAGGAGTGTAAAAAAGCGTTGTTTTTGGACGGCAATGAAGAAATGACTATATTTTGCGATTTCTCCTGCTCAGAAAGACTTAGAAAGTTGATAATTTTGGGCAATGTTAGAAATGTCATGAGAAACAAGAATTATGTAAAAGGATTTATGTAAGTCATTGTTTCCAAGAGAAAGGGAGACAGGAGTGTAAAAAAGCGTTGTTTTTGGACTGTAATGAAGAAATGACTATGTTCTGCGTTTTCTCCTGCTCAAAAAGACTTAGAAAGTTGATAATTGTGGGCAATGTTAGAAATGTCAGGAGAAACAAGAATTATGTAAAAGTATTGATGTAAGTCATTGTTTCCAAGAGAAAGGGAGACAGGAGTGAAAAAAAGCGTTGTTTTTGGACGGCAATGAAGAAATTACTATGTTTTGCGATTTCTCCTGCTCAGAAAGACTTAGAAAGTTGATAATTGTGGACAATGTTAGAAATGTCATGAGAAACAAGAATTATGTAAAAGGATTGATGTAAGTCATTGTTTCCAAGAGAAAGGGAGACTGGAGTGTAAAAAAGCGTTGTTTTTGGACTGCAATGAAGAAATGACTATGTTTTCCGATTTCTCCTGCTCAGAAAGACTTAGAAAGTTGATATTTGTGGGCAATGTTAGAAATGTAAGGAGAAACAAGAATTATGTAAAAGGATTGATGTAAGTCATTGTTTGCAAGAGAAAGGGAGACTGGAGTGTAAAAAAGCATTGTTTTTGGACGGCAATGAATAAATGACTGTTTTGCGATTTCTCTTGCTCAGAAAGACTTAGAAAGTTGATAATTGTGGGCAATGTTAGAAATGTCATGAGAAACAAGAATTATGTAAAAGGATTGATGTAAGTCATTGTTTCCAGGAGAAAGGGAGACAGGAGTGTAAAAAAGCATTGTTTTTGGACGGCAATGAAGAAATGACTATATTTTGCGATTTCTCCTGCTCAGAAAGACTTAGAAAGTTGATAATTGTGGTGTCACGGGCACTAGGAGTCTTTACCCAGGGATCACCAGGTGGTAGGCTTACCAGAGCAATGTAGATGGTAATAGGGTACTCTGGTAGCTGGGTGATCACGGAACAGGAAATAGTAGATGATGAGATGCTCAGGAAAGTCTATGACTAGCAGCACTGGTAATATGGAGGTAATAATCTACGAGGAACTGTATGGACAAGGGCACGTGCAGGTAGTCAATGGTCTGCGATAGCAAGTTGTACCACTGCTATAGTGAGGAGGAATGTCCAACAGAACAAGGAGGTGATGAGAGTCAGCGGTCTGCGGATAGCAAGTTGTACCGCTGTCTGATTGAAGGAATGGAATCCAAGTGGAGGTATCCGGGTAGTCAGTGGTCTGCGGTGGCAAGTTGTACCACTGCTATGTGAGAGGATACTGGAACAGGTGATACAGGAAACAGGGATCAGTGGTCTGACATCAGCAAGTTGTACCACTGAATATATATGTGAGGAGATGCACGGGGAGAGACTGCAACACAGGATATACACAGGCACCTTATACACGATCCACAGTAACATGCACAATATATATAACTGACTGAACAGGTCTGCAAATATAGAAAGTCTCTTGAAGTAGTCCAGCACAAGTTAACACAGTCAATGATGGCAATAGACTCAGCGGATAGCAGACTCCAGAGGAGAACCAACACAGTCCAGCAAGATATGCAATACACCAGCACAGTCAATGAGAAGTATGCATACCGTGGTTCAGAAGCAGGCAGTCAGATAGGAGTGCAGCGATACCTGAGCGGCAGGAGGCCGGCTGGATGAGAAGTCCCTGGATAGATGAGGCAGCGGTCTAGTAGGTGCAGCGCACAGGTAAGTAGACCAACAGGGACACGAATCCACAGGAATCAGTAACACGTGGAACTGGACTCATGGAAGACCCAGGAGAATGGAGATGATCCAGCAGAGGAGTAGTTGATGAGATACGAATCCAATGCTGACAGGAGGGTAGAGACCAGCGGGACACGTGAAGGCGTGGAGAGCGGATCAGCAGTAGATGGACGATAGCGCGGTCAGCAGCAGCAGGACTCTGCGAGTACACGGAGGTAACCAGTAGCAACCAATAGGTGTCAGTAGCGATGGAACACGGGAGAGCAGAGTAGACCAGGAGCTGTTGATCACGGAGAGTAGCGGATGGCAATGAGAGCAGCAGTCTCGAGGAAACACAGGAGAGCTGAGAAGAGACTGCAGTGCACAGGAGCAGCGGATAGGAATCAGCTAACTGGTCACGATGATGAACACAGGCGAGTTGCAAGCTGGAGGCTGTAGTGCACAGAGACAGCGGATAGGAATCAGCTAACAGTCACAATGATGAACACAGGCGAGTTGCAAGCTGGAGGCTGTAGTGCACGGAGGCAGCGGATAGAAATCAGCTCACAGACTTGATGAAGAACAGGTGAGTGGATGTGAAGTAAAGGCTGGAGTGCACGGAGGCAGCGGGTAGGAACCAGCAAACAGTGACAATGAAATATAATAGCGTGATGTGGTTTAGAGGACTGTAGTGCACGGAGGCAGCGGATAGGAATCAGCAAACAGTCACAATGATATATAATAGCGTTGAAGTGGTTTGGAAGACTGTAGTGCACGGAGGCAGCGGATAGGAATCAGCAAACAGTCACGATGATACAGTTGATGGTAGAAGTGGTATGGGAACCACAGTAGTAGAAGTGGTTTGGAAACCACAGAGGTAGAAGTGGTTTGGAAACCACAGGAATCAGCAGCGCTGAAAACACGAGGAATATAGGAACACCTTCAGAGACTCATAGGGAATGAGACTCCAAGATCAGGCAACGTGGTGTTGACCACAGGTGCTTAATATAGGGAGTGTTGCCTGATCTGCCAATTGAGTTAAAGGGACATACACTGAAGTATAGAAAAGGGCTGCGCATGCGCAGACCCTCAGGATGGAGGACGGCCACGGTTCCTAAATGTCCGGGAAGAGGCACTCACAGTACGGTGAGTGACAGTACCCCCCCTTTTAAAGGTGGGCACAGAACGCCTGGAACCGGGCTTGTCCGGATTTTTGGAGTAGAACTTCTTCAAAAGGGCAGGAGCATTAAGATCTTCAGCTTTGATCCAAGAGCGCTCCTCAGGACCAAAGCCCTTCCAATGAACGAGGAAACGGAGGACTCCTCGCGAAATTTTTGCGTCTAGTACCTCAGTAATCTCGAAATCCTCCTCCTGATGAACTTGAACTGGCTGCGGAGCTGAGGGAGGATTTGAGAAACGGTTGATAATAAGAGGTTTGAGTAAAGACACACGGAAGGCATTAGAAATCCGAAGATTCTTAGGAAGAAGAAGTTTCACACAGACTGGATTGATTACTTGAATGATCCTATATGGACCAATAAAACGAGGGGCGAATTTCATAGATGGAACCTTCAAACGAATGTTTTTAGTAGATAACCAGACACGATCTCCAATTTTTAGTGGTGGAATAGCCCGCCTCTTCTTATCTGCGAAAGATTTATATTTGATAGATGTCTTCTTTAAACAGGTTTTAACCTGAGACCAGATATTTTTAAAGGTCTGACAAGCAGTCTCCACCGCAGGAACTTGGGTGGGCGGGAGGGCAGGAAATTCCGGAAAAGACGGATGGTGACCGTAGACCACAAAAAATGGAGTTTTGGATGATGACTCATGGTACATGTTGTTATGGGCGAATTCAGCCCAAGGAAGCAACTCTACCCAGTTGTCTTGATTGGCTGAAGAGAACATCCTTATAAAAGTCTCAAGATCTTGATTGACACGTTCAGTTTGTCCGTTAGATTGCGGATGGTAAGAAGATGAGAGTGCTAATCGTATGCCCAAGGTTTTACAAAGGGCTCGCCAGAATCTGGAAACGAATTGTACTCCTCTATCCGACACAATCTCAGAAGGACATCCATGGATACGGAAGATCTCTTTAATGAAATGTTCAGCCAGAGTAGATGAGGAAGGCAAACCAGATAGAGGAATGAAATGAGCCATCTTCGAAAATCTGTCCACCACCACCCAAATAGTGTTATGATTCTTACTAGGTGGTAAGTCAGTAACGAAATCCATACTAATATGGGTCCACGGTTTGGACGGAATGGGTAGTGGTCGCAGCAACCCTGCTGGAGTTCTGCGGGAGGATTTGAACTGGGAACATAGCTCACAGGAAGCAATGAACTCTTTGACGTCTCTCCTCATTGAGGGCCACCAGTAACTTCGAGAGAGAATCTCAAAGGTCTTGTGTTCACCGGCGTGTCCAGAAAAACGAGAGGCATGGAACCACGAAAGGATTTTCCTCCTTAGAGTAGGAGGCACGAGGGTCTTCCCAAATGGTAGCGTTTTGGTGGATGAAGCAGCCAGTGAGATACATTTGGGGTCTAGAATGGTATGGTTGGAAACCTCTTCTATATCAGAGGACGTCACAAAAGCTCTAGATAAAGCGTCAGCTTTTTTGTTCTTGGCAGCTGGTTTGAAGGTTATTATTAATTCAAAACGGGAAAAGAAAAGAGACCATCTTGCTTGACGAGGGTTCAAGCATTGGGCAGACTGGAGATATGACAAGTTCTTATGATCCGTGAAGATCGTCACCGGATGGCGAGCTCCCTCCAATAAGTATCTCCATTCCTCTAATGCAGCTTTGATAGCTAGTAACTCCTTGTCCCCGATAGTATAATTCTTCTCTGCGGGCAGGAGACCCCGAGAATAGAAGGCACAAGGATGGAATTTTTGCTGTTCCGAGCGTTGAGAGAGAATAGCTCCTAAGCCCACATTAGAGGCATCTACTTCCAGGAAGAAGGGGAGTGTCACATCAGGCTGTCGAAGGATTGGAGCCGAAGAGAAGGACTCTTTTAGTGTTTGAAAGGCTTGAAGAGCCTCAGGTGACCATTGCTTAGAATTAGCCCCCTTCCTAGTCAGGGCCACAATAGGAGATGCAATGGAAGAAAAGTCTTGAATGAAGCGTCTATAGTAATTGGCAAAACCTAAAAAACGCTGGATAGCACGAAGAGTAGTTGGCTGGGGCCAATGTAGTACAGCATTCACCTTGTCTGGATCCATCTTCAGGCCAACTCCGGAAACTATATACCCCAAGAATGGAATCTGGGGTAATTCGAATGAACATTTTTCTAATTTACAGAACAATGAATTTTTCCGTAGCCTGGAGAGGACTTCTGCCACATGTTGGTGGTGAGAAGGCAGGTCCTGTGAAAAGATCAATATGTCGTCCAGGTAGACGACGACACATACATATAATAAGTCCCGGAAGATCTCATTGATGAAACCTTGAAAAACAGCGGGGGCATTACACAGCCCGAAAGGCATTACCAGATATTCGTAATGCCCGTCTCTGGTGTTAAACGCTGTCTTCCATTCGTCACCGGAACGGATTCTGATTAAATTGTAGGCACCACGAAGATCCAACTTAGTAAAGATACGGGCTCCCTTGATGCGATCGAATAGCTCAGTGATCAGCGGAATGGGATACCGATTCTTGATAGTAATGGCATTGAGTCCACGAAAATCTATGCAAGGGCGTAAAGATCCATCCTTCTTTTTAACGAAGAAGAACCCAGCTCCAGCGGGAGAGGTGGAAGGTCGAATAAACCCACGCTGGAGGTTCTCCTGTATATACTCAGATGTAGCTTGAGTTTCAGGTAACGAGAGTGGATAGACCCGGCCCCTGGGGGGAGTCTTGCCAGGTAGAAGGTCGATCGGACAATCCCAAGAACGATGAGGAGGAAGGCGTTCAGACTGAGCTTTATCAAAAACATCAGTAAATGAAGCATATTGAGGAGGGAGTCCCGGTGAGGTAGATGAGATGGAAGATTGCTGTACTTTGAGAGGAATGACTTGGGAAAGGCAACGATGGTGACATTCAGACCCCCAAGACGTGACTTGAGGGGTGCCCCAGTCAATCTGGGGAGAGTGACACTGAAGCCATGGAAGGCCTAAGACAATTGGACTTGTCGTAACAGGAAGGATTAAAAACGATA
>NW_027447006.1:102500-104781 GCF_038048845.1 Mixophyes fleayi | reverse complement strand
GGAGATGGCTGCTGGGAATGTATTTCATTTATCCCAGAACATCTTTAAATCTAAGTATTAATACTACGTTGATGTACTTTTGAAATTGGAGAGCTACTTTTTACTAAAAGTACATCTCCCTTATATAATTAAGTATAATGCAGACCTGCTCAAAAACTTAGTATAATTAAAGAAGTCTTATGCCATAAATGATGATGATGAGAGCTGCTTATGTGAATGTCTATAGTGGTTTTCTCTACCAGTGTCACTGTATTAGACAACTGTTATCAAACTTAGCAATAATGATGCATTAATCTGCCAATCAAGTGTGAAAGCTGGCTATGTGTATAGGCATAGTAAACACATATCATCATCATCCTCATTATCATTTATTTATATAGTGTCACTAATAGCGCAGCGCTGTACAGAGAACCCATTCACATCAGTCCCTACCCTATTGGAGCTTACAGTCTAAATTCCCTAATATAGACACACACTCACACACAAACAGAGAGGGAGAGACTAGGGTCAATTTTGATAGCAGCCAATTAACCTAACAGTATGTTTTTTGGAGTGTGGGAGGAAACCACAGCACCCGGAGGAAACCCACGCAAACACAGGGAGAACATACAAACTTCACACAGATAAGGCCATTGTTGATATAAGTACTGGCTCTGCTTACCATTGTCCAGTCTAGTACATAACTGTATTAATGCTGTGAAATATTATTACTTTGAATGCCTTAAATATGCAAGAGCGCATTTGGGTAAGTTTCTGCTAATAAAAGATATATGCACTTTTCTTGCCTACCCATACTATTTAATAACCACCAAAAATTAAGCAATATGTAAGCACTGCTTCCAGTTGAAATCAGTCTGTCTGTCTGTCTATCTATCTATCTATCTATCTATCTATCTATCTATCTATCTATCTATCTTTCTATCTTTCTATCGGTCTGTCTATCTTTAAAACTGAAAGACATCCATTAAAAATACACAATGACAGCATATTTAGTGTGTAATTGATGCTAAAACACAATTCTCACTCTCCTAATATAGCTGATTTTTGACAATGAACTGCATTTTTCATGTGAAGCATTTGATGTCATAAAGATGTAAACCTCACAAAGCAATTCTGTCACTGGTCAGTTTGCTTGACAGACATCTGACTTTAAGGTACTAGCCAATGGAAACATGGTGACATGTAAATATGAAAGCACATTAGGACAAAATATGCAATAAGATAGAGGCAAAGGGAGATGGCTGCTGGGAATGTATTTCATTTATCCCAGAACATCTTTAAATCTAAGTATTAATACTACGTTGATGTACTTTTGAAATTGGAGAGCTACTTTTTACTAAAAGTACATCTCCCTTATATAATTAAGTATAATGCAGACCTGCTCAAAAACTTAGTATAATTAAAGAAGTCTTATGCCATAAATGATGATGATGAGAGCTGCTTATGTGAATGTCTATAGTGGTTTTCTCTACCAGTGTCACTGTATTAGACAACTGTTATCAAACTTAGCAATAATGATGCATTAATCTGCCAATCAAGTGTGAAAGCTGGCTATGTGTATAGGCATAGTAAACACATATCATCATCATCCTCATTATCATTTATTTATATAGTGTCACTAATAGCGCAGCGCTGTACAGAGAACCCATTCACATCAGTCCCTACCCTATTGGAGCTTACAGTCTAAATTCCCTAATATAGACACACACTCACACACAGACAGAGAGGGAGAGACTAGGGTCAATTTTGATAGCAGCCAATTAACCTAACAGTATGTTTTTTGGAGTGTGGGAGGAAACCACAGCACCCGGAGGAAACCCACGCAAACACAGGGAGAACATACAAACTTCACACAGATAAGGCCATTGTTGATATAAGTACTGGCTCTGCTTACCATTGTCCAGTCTAGTACATAACTGTATTAATGCTGTGAAATATTATTACTTTGAATGCCTTAAATATGCAAGAGCGCATTTGGGTAAGTTTCTGCTAATAAAAGATATATGCACTTTTCTTGCCTACCCATACTATTTAATAACCACCAAAAATTAAGCAATATGTAAGCACTGCTTCCAGTTGAAATCAGTCTGTCTGTCTGTCTATCTATCTATCTATCTATCTATCTATCTATCTATCTATCTATCTTTCTATCTTTCTATCGGTCTGTCTATCTTTAAAACTGAAAGACATCCATTAAAAATACACAATGACAGCATATTTAGTGTGTAATTGATGCTAAAACACAATTCTCACTCTCCTAATATAGCTGATTTTTGACAAT